>NC_068316.1:25328764-25628764 GCF_025860055.1 Xyrauchen texanus | reverse complement strand
ATAAGGTTCATGTGAGTTTAGCCATCTAGACTATCGTTGTATAATCTGATTTGTCTCAGGAGGACTCTATTGGAACATCTGCTTACTAATGAAGGCCTTGTTAGAGCTAATTATGCATTTAGTATTACTGTCAGTGTCACGGCTATTGAAACAGAAAGATTGAAGTAGAACACCGTGCACATAGACTGATCGTATCGATCATATCATTCTGGTCGCACTCAGTACATACAACACAACAATTTTAGATCTAAATCATCACAAGTTATCACTGGCGTTCCACAGGGCTCAGTTTTAGGACCTCTTCTATTTATAATTTATTTAGTACCCCTTGGTCATATATTTAGGAAACATCGTGTCAGTTTTCACTGCTATGCCGACGACACCCAGCTCCACCTGTCTTCCAAGCACACTTCTTCCCTTCCTCCGCCCTCTCTGTACAGCTGTTTTCCGAAATCAAAAACTGGTTCTCATCTAATTTTCTCAAATTAAATTATGCTAAAAGCGAAATTCTCCTTGTATGCACCAAATCTATTGAGGCGAAAACAACTGATTTTTCTGTGACTATCAATCACTTGATTCACTGCTTCTCCTTCGCCCCAGTTTAAGAGTCTGGGTGTCATCCTTGATAGCACCTTATCTTTTGAAGCCCATGTTAATAACATAACTCGCTCTGCATACTTTCATTTATGTAATATTAATCGTCTTTGTCCCTCTCTCACATTTAACTTATTCATGCACTGGTTACATCACGTATTACTGCAATGCTCTCCTCTCTGGTCTTCCTTCCAAACTTCTTCATAAACTTCAGCTGGTCCAGAATTCAGCTGCAGGAATCATTTCTAGAACCCCCTCTTTTGAACACATTTCCCCTATTCTTCAACATTTGCATTGGCTTCCAGTTAAGTAGCAAATTGATTTCTAAATCTTGCTTCTTAAATACAAGGTCTTAACTAATCATACTCCCTCATACCTCTGTGATATTTTTCATACCTATACACCTACTCGTACCTGCAGATCTTCCTCGTCAACTCTTCTTGTCATACCATGTATTCGTCTGAACACTATGGGGTTTAGAGCCTTTAGTTATACTGCCCCTCACTTATGGAATTCCCTTCCTCTGGATATTCGTAACAGTGAAATTCTTCATACATTTAAATCTCGTCTTAAAACTCACCTTTTTAAACAGGCTTTTTTATGACTGTGCATGCATTGAGTTCATACTTTATATCTTCCAATGTTTTATTGTATATAATAGTATGGTTTGATTAATGTTGGTATTGTTGATGTTTTCAAGGATGACTTTTTTGTGTTCTGTTTGTAAGGTGACCTTGAGTGATGTGAAAGTTGCCTATAAATTAAATGTATTATTATTATTCGCGTTTGTTGTTATTACATCATCTATTTATGAATTATGTCCATAATCAATTTATTCTACTCAACTGTATACCAAAATAATTTTTTACTGGCCAAAAAGTGTGTCCTTCATCAAATGCAGTTCATACTCTGACAGCACTTTTGGACGTGGCTATAGTGAAGAGCATGCTTAAGGTAAAATATGAGGCATAAGATGTTCGAGAAAATGAAGGTAAATATCATTTGTTGGCAGAGTATTTTTATTGGCCATTATTTTCAAAAAAAGTATGAAATTGTTATTTAGTTGTGTGTGTTTAGTATACATTAAATGAGTCTGCCTTTTTAGTTAAAAAAAGTTTAATGTCATTTCCAGCACAGAATTCTATTAAAGACAATACAGAATTTGAGATGTGCTGAAAATGACACTGCGGTGGGAATTGTTATGACTTACATAACACAAATTTGATTAATTCCTTATGCATTTACATATATTGGACATTGTTAGTAACCAAAAATAATTAGAGAGAGGTTGAAAAATATTTTAACTAGACTTTACTTACTCTTGAAGTCTGCAGTGATAATTGTACCCAGAATTTAAGAAACATACGTCAATCAGCCACAACATTAAATCCACCTGCTTAATATTGTGTAGGTCCCCTTTATGTTGCCAAAACAGCGCCAGCCCGCATCTCAGAATAACATTCTGACATGTTTTTCTTCTCACCACAATTGTACAGAGTGGTTATCTGAGTTACCGTAGACTTTGTCAGTTCGATCCAGTCTGGCCATTGTTTGTTGACCTCTCTCATCAACAAGGCATTTCCATCCACAGAACTGCTGCTCACTGGATGTTTTTTTTTTGGCACCATTCGGTGTACATTCTAGAGACTGTTGTGGGTGAAAATCCCAGAAGATCAACAGTATACAGAAATGGGCTGGTTTGAATATTTCTGGAACTGCTGATCTCCTGGGATTTTCCACACACAACAGTCTCTAGAATTTACTCCAAATGGTGCCAAAAACAAGAAACATGCAATGAGCGCTGTTTTGGTGACAGGAGGGGGACCTACACAATATTAGGCAGGTGGTTTAATGTTTTAGCTGATCGGTGTATAGCAATATGTGGCTGAATAAGAGGGTGTTCCCAGCGTAGTGCTGCAGATATGAAAACTTCCAATACTTTTTTGTTTGGAAAATAATATTTTTCTCTACATTTTGACCTTCCGTCCAAACTGAGACAGTGAAAACCGAGCTTTCTCGAAAATGCTCTCCCAAGTGGATACATCTGAAAATATTGTCTTCACTTTGTAGTGTGGACTGGGAAAACGGAGCTATCTAAAAATAATGACATATTTGTTGTTATGTGATGCAGTCATGTGATCCATTCAACCCAAAACATCAAGATGGCAGCCTTTGTTGTAGCAGCGTTATTGTGCCTGATATCCACTTTGATAGCATTTTTAAAGATATATGTTGCTTTGTACAACCTTCACATTGCAGTCCTTCAAAGTCAAAGGAAGTTTACTCAGAATTGCTGTCTGATAGAGGATAATGGCGTTTCAGAGCGTACATGGAACGGTGAGTTTTGGCATGCGCAGTAAGGAGCTTTAATACATTTCAGTGTGGACGAGCAACTTGTGGAGAATGCTTGAAAATGGCAGTGTGGTCAGAGAGCGTTTTGAAAACGGAAATCCATTTTTCAAATGTATCTGGATTAATTTGGACGTAGCCTTAATGCAACCGAAGAAAATTCCCAATCAGTCGCTGTGGTCACGGCTGGTTCGGAAAAAAAAAATCTGATTTAAGCATATTGAAGCATTTATGGTTTTGCTTTCTGGTAAGAAAATCTGGTAAGGACCCATTTTGGTGAAGATTTATGTCCTGGCTTTTCATTAGTGCTCTTGACAGTTCTACATTTTTTTTCGGTCAGCATGTCTGGATTTGTTCAGACTAATTTCACATGTTTCTCTAACTGCAACTATGTTCATGATTCAATGCTCCTCTGCAAGGCCAGTCAAAACAAAACCTAAAAACAAAAAATAACTAAAAAGATCAGTTTCAGACACTACAATGTCTGAGACTTTCAAGGTTAAAATGTAGTAAATTAGTCGCCAAAGTGTCAGAGAAGTTTGGTAGACATTTCTCCTGCTGTAAGCTCTTTTCAAGAGGGCGACAGAATGGTTTATGATGCCAAATCTGCTCACTAGCTCCAGCTTCTTTATCTCCAGGGCATCTGGTTAAATCACTGAATTCTGGTGACACACACACACACACACACACACACACACACACACACACACACACACACACACACACACACACACACACACACACATCCGTACAGTCAGGCAGAAATGTTTGTCTCCACTGACAGCTGTCAGCTCTGATATTGCTCTGGTAATAAAACACTCTGCCAAACAGCCTATTAGCAACGGCTTGTCTGGAAAGAGAGGAAGCCACACACACACACACATGAGCTCAAATAGGCAGATTGAGGTCAGGCACTAAGGGTGCTCTAAAACAGGGGTGACAGGCTGAGACCCCCTGCTGGGGTCTCCCAGTCGCCCAAGAGCGCAAGAGGGCTCGGAAATACACACCCACCCCTCCACCCTCATACAGCAAAAAAAAAAAAAAAAAAGCTGAGCTAGTAACTACTTATTATTGAAGACTGTTGTTATTTGGGTGTCCCGTTCGTATCTCAAGCCAGTGTATGAAATATATTATGTTCATTTCTAACTAAAGACAATGAACATTTTACTTCCAGTCACTAGAACTACTATTATTTTTTAGGTTTAACATAAGTTTGCCCTTGAGGAGTGCAGACATTAGGTATAGTATGTTTATGTATTACCTGCTCTTTCCTCATGGGGGCACACTTTCTCTAGACATTTTGTCCCGTGTACAGCAGAGGCTTGCATAATCAAGTCCAAACCCTGTGACCTGACTCGACCCGACTGCTACTCTCAAATTTTATGACTGAAAACAAACCCAAACAGAAATCACTCAGTTTTGTATATGTGTGCAAAACATGTTGCATTACAATTAAACCCCAAAAAAGGATGAAAACACAAAGTTATATATTTAAAACGTACTTGTAGCAGACGTGTAGTGCACAGTGTCTTGAGGCAAACGACCCAAAAATGAAAAATACATAAAAAAATTATATTAATACAAAAATACAAATAAAACAAGGACAGGGCAATTTTTTTTCTACTGTAAAATGAATATTTTAATTTGACATACAACCTGTTACACTGCATCTCATTGATTTACAGCACTATCATGTAATTATAATGTGCATTCTGATTTAATGGTTATTTCATGAGTTAGTTGACAGGTCAGAACTTGACCGTCTCCATGACTGCTGTCACAACAGGACCATTGGGGGGTGTGAGAAATATGTGTAGAGGAAACCGAACCAAAAACAAAAAACCATAATGCTGGCAATGAGTGAGCTAAGAGGAGGATTCGTGAGACTTTATCTTCAAAAATCTAATTTATCTCATCAGGCAATTTCCAACAAATGATTTGCTAATAATGTGCAGGCATACTGTGTGAGTTCAGGCTACATCCACATTAATCCGGATACATTTAAATCATTTTCATTTCTGAAATGCTTTGTGTCCACTCTGATGTTTACAAGCATTTTTTCATCCACACTGAAACGTCTGAAAATGCTTAAATCACCTTACTGTGCATGCAAAATTTTTTTTTAATAATAATAATACAATACGTAAGAAGCATGGCCCTTCATTATTTCCATGTACGGTCTGAAATGCAGTTATCCTTGTGTTCCACCGTCTGACAGAAAATCTGAATAAACTTTCCTTAGAAAGAATGAAATGTGAAGGTTTTTCAAAGTAACATTCATCTTTAGAAGCACTATAAAAGTGAATATCAGGGACAACAATGCCACAACAACATGGGCTGCCATCTTGATTCTTTTGGGTTGGATGGATCACATAACTGCATCACATGATACGTCATCGTTTTCGAATATCTCAGTTTTCCCTGTCTACATTACAACACAAAGACAGCGTTTTCTAATTTACCCACTTGGAAGAGCGTTTTCGAAAAGCTTTTTTGTTTTCACTGAACAAATACGCGGTCTCAGTTTGGACAGAAGGGCAAAACGTAGAGATTTTTTTATTTTCCAAAAAAAAAAACATATTAGTGTAGACGTGCCCTCAATGAATCAGTTATGATTATTGTGACTCCAGTAATGTGACTAAATCTAAATGTCTGAGAGAATAAATGAATTATTAAATAGCCTAGGACTTAATATAGTTAACCTTATATTTTACTGTAGGTACTTTATTGGATACAAATGCATGTGTTAACTGTAAAGTAACAATATAAAACGGATAATTACGAATCTGAAATCTGATTATGTTCAAAGCCATTGTGAAATAGCCAATATATGCTCACCTGTGACTGCATATCAGTTGAAAACTATATTATTAAGGTATATATGTAGAATGTTACTTGGTGGAGGAATTGTTAATGTTATTGCAATTGTTATTAATAATTAATTTAACATTGGTGTCATTTTTTATTTTGCCGATGCCACAGTTTTATACTCCGCATTGAACAGTGCAACAGTTCTTAATGTACATGCACAGACTTTCTTGGCTCATCGTTAAATTATATTACTCTTCGATTTTGTTAGAAGTAAACTAACTTGGCCATTGTAACAAGTCATTTGAGGACAAATCTGAAATTCCATGAAACTCTCCAATCTGGATGTGCACAAATTTGATGCTCCAAATTTCGGTGTGACACATCTTGGTGTGTGTTCTGTTGAGGTTAGTGCGGATAGCCCGAAGCCAAGATTTAGGTTTAATATCTCTTGCTCTGTTTAAGATATATGCTCTGCCGGAGCAGATGTAGGTCATAGTGCCAAATTTAACAACTTTCGTTAGACAAGTGTGCCGCTGTTTGTGGCTAGAAGCCTATTTTCACACTCCTTCTCTCTAACATCTTTGCCTGTCTGCTGTTTGTCTTTGCTTTTGACTGCTGGACACTAACTTGTTTGTGAGTGTAGCACTTGGATGTCATTGTCAATTAAAATGTACATGGATAAATGTTGTACAGGGATTGAGAACTATGCTCCAAGCGATCAGCCACCGATCGGATCGGTGTTGGCCGATATTCACTTTCTTTGGCCGAAAGATTGCATTAACCAAACGCCCATGTTGCAAAAGACCAGCAGTTCTTTTAAGTCTACAGCATCACTGTCATGTCATCATAGGAGTGTGGGGGACGCTGAATGAATGTTGTAGAACTAAGTTAATTCAGCCGTTAAGAATGGTGCAATATGAGAGGTTTGGCGGAATGTGAGGTATATGATTTTGGATATACATACATGGCAAGCACTAACAACTAGTTATATTTAGAAAAATAAATAAAACCTGTCATTCTTTACAGAAACTGTACTCTCCTCTGCCATGTTGAAATTTTAAGTCACCTCCCAACTCGGAAACTCAAAAAACTCCCAACTTGGAAAGTATAAAAATGTATATCTGAGTTTCCCAGTCGTAATTACAGCTTGAGGGGTGGTTCATGTGCAACATTTGAGTAGGAAACTCGTATTTAAGATAATTGCTATAGCACGTGAAGGCAGCATAAGCCTCATTCTTATTAGGCCTATGTATCCTAATGTAGAGAATATTTTGTGTAAGCGTCAAATGCCTATTAAAATGTTTTTCTTTAATATATATATATATATATATATATATATATATATATATATATATATATATATCTATATATAAATATGACAGAGCTTCTGATAAAAGCTTTAATGATAAGGATTGGTACACGACAAGAAAATCAGTGATCCGGATCTGCTGTGAAAATCCCTAATAAGAACCTGTAGACAGTTACTCCCTAATTGAGGCACATTTCTTCTTTTTTCTTGTGAAGACTTAGTGCTTATCTCATTTGGTCCCTTTGCCAGATGCTCTGCATTCTGTGATCTTTTTTTTCAGTGTTTTGGAATAATTATGTTTGAACAGACTGAAAGGTAGGAAGATCCTCATGACTTTTCTCCATTTTTTGTTGAAGTATGTAATAATTATATTTTGTATTCTGCTTCAATCTTTCTAGCTGAACAGCCATGACTCTGACAGTCATGCTAAATGCAAAACTAGCTTTAACATACTTATTAGTATGCAGAGATTGTAATAGAATCTGTCAAAGGATATTCATTCTGTACAGAGGCAGTCATCATTGCTAAACCCACAAAAGAGCCAAACATATCTCCCTACACCCACAAACTACTAAACAACATGTCAAAAATTCTAAACAAGCTTGTAAGACTGAGAACGAAAGCCATTTTAACTTGACTTGAAATGTATGTTCTTGGCAGATGATATTGTTTTATAAGTGGCTTAAAGTGCACAAATCATGTTAATTGCCAATTACCCAGAATGGTAGCTGAGAATACATGATGTTTGCTACAACATGATGACACAGGATATCAACATGTTGCTGCCGAATGTTTCAATACCCTGACATCTACCCCATTCTGCCAAATTACTGACAAGCACCATCCCATCAAACATCTTTGCATCAATGCAAATGTGACACTGTTGAGCGAACAACCTCAAACTAGGAAGTGATTTCGGAGGTTGCGTTTTCAATCTAAAGTCACATTTTTACTCCACTGATGGTTTATGATTGGAAATAGGGTTAATAAAATATGCATTCCTGTTGACTGTATTGCATTATTTACAACTAAATATACAACTTACTTTGAGTGCCACTCTGTGGACATTTCAACAGGAGCTTACACGTACCCATAAGTTTAACAGCACTATCAGCTTCAGCCACTAGGGGTTCAAATTTCAGTAAGAACTGACCGATTTCTGCTGAAAAACGTTTGACCTATTGTCTACGAAATCACAGTGAAGTTAAAGTTAAACTTTGTTGCATCGCTAACAGTTGCTGTCGCTCTTGTTGCCTCAAATCGCCAATTCTCATTGAAAATTACTGAATTTTGGTTGAGTTGTTGCTGTAAATATATATCAGTTTGAATACCCCTTTAGACTTGATCAAGGCCTTTAGCTGTTGTGTGTGAAATTTATGTTGTGTTTTGCTGTGAAGCTATTATCTTAAAATTTCTTGTAATATCATAGAATAGAATGATAGTATCAGTAATTTGGGCTGTTATCGCCAACCACCTCAAGAAATTCTTATGTAACAATTTAGTATATCACAGTACATTAACATTATCATAATTTGCTATCAAAATATCGAAACGCAGATCTCAGAGTTTGCAATTATTTTGATGATCTTCTACTTCATCATTGAGCTGTTTATCATGATATGAATAAAAAAGTGGATCTGAAGTATCAGTACAATATTGTGTGTTTAAGGCATGTCTCCATTATCTCAATGCTTGTATCTGCTGTTCCCATAAAACTGTTTAAACCTCAATATTCAGTGCTATACAGCAATACCATTATGCTTTATGTACAACATCCTTGCAAATCATAGATAGCACAAGGTCAGAGTTAAAGACTGTAACCTAATGTACCTGATCTGAGCTCACACCAGATTTCATATTCAGCACAGAGAGAATGAGAGGCATTCATGCGTAAATAGCACTCAAACACGCTTGCGGAGAATTGGCTTGAATCAGGGGCTGATATTGAGTGTGTTTAACTAAGATTGACTGTATAATGAATCTCTGAACCTATTTGAGCTCCATCTCATTTTAGAGATGGTTCAGTGGTGTGTGACTGCTTTAGCATATGGGTATGTGTGTTTCTAATGTGTGCGTGTGCTTGAATAGAAACAATATGACTGAAACCCTTCACTTCAGTGGTAATGCCGATCTGTCAGTACGCTCTGACAGATTCATAACACCCCAGTACCTCCCGCCTCATCCCAAATGTCAAACCTAGACCACTTTCTTCAAGCCTCAACCCCCACTGCTCGGGGCTAGATTCCCCCACTCCATCCCATTCCCTTCCCCCTAGAGTGCTGACTGCATCCTATGAGCAAGAGAGAGAGAGAGAGACAGACAGACAGACAGACAGACAGACTCAGAACTACTTTGTCCTCACATGCCCTATGAGACGACCTGTCTACCACAGAAAGATCTTGTTGCTTTCACCTATGTTCACCCCAATCATCATTCAATGAATAGTTCACCCAAAAATGAAAATTCTTTCATCGATAACTTACCTTCAGGTCATTCTGAACCCATATGACTTTTCTATAGCCCCCTTGAGTAGAGAGGTTTGATACTGCCCCAGTAACACAAGACAACACATTAAGCATGTACAATTGGACTGCACACTTGTTACAGTTACTTGTTCCATTGTAGTGCAGTGAATCAAGATTAGAATGGACTGACCAATCCTAAATTGCAATGGCAGTAAAGCTGTTCCACCAGAAGGCCTTTCTGTCTTGAGTACGGTTAGCTAACATCTGTAATCATGCTGTACCGAATCATGCTCAAATGGAAATGCTACTGGAACCATTACTTACCATGCTCAGAACCTTTTTGCCCAGTGGTGGAAAAGTGCTTAAAGTTTCTGGCTTAAGACCTACCTACATATCCACACAAACACACACTTTTAAATAGCACTATGCTAGAAAGTAAGCATGGGCTACTCTCCACACTTAGCCTCTCTGCAGAACTCAGCTGAAGAAGTTAACATAGTTGCCGCTTGTGCGGTTAGCTCACGGCAGTGGTAAAGCCAGTGAAGAGAACTGATTTGATTGAATATCAAAACATGGCTAGACTTCTGAATGCACCTCATGGCTGCAGTGCGCGGCACACAGTGCTCAGCTGCTCGCAGCTCTCTGATCATCGCAGAGCATGTTCCCCATGCACTCCTCTCCTAATTTCTCATATCTTTCTTTCTTTTTACTAGGGGAGAGGTGCAAAGAAACAGCCTTAAATAGAGAAAAGAGGGAGCAGGCAGTGGATCTACCAGAGATATTTGAAGTGAGAGACGGAAGGGTAGAAAGCAGGATAGCAGAGAGGCAGTGTCGAGGATGGGGCCTCAGCATTTCTCTAATCTTGTATTGATCTATAGTCAGAGAATGAGTTGTGCCTCACTCCTGCAAGTCCTTAGAAGTCTCAGTTATTGATCTGGGCTGTCAGAGCGCTCTGGAGGAACTCTACCATGCAAAGCTGTCCCTCCGCAAGTTCACGTACTCAGCTTTTACGATATTCTTATTTGAGCTATTGTTTTAGAAACAATGACTGTAAGTTTCAGGTGGAAGTGTTTACAAATGTTTAGCTATTTAAGTTAATAATGGATTTCGAGTACTTCTGTTTTTGGAAAAAACGCAATCAAATATATTTCTATCACAGTATTTATCATATACTGTTGCTTGGAAACATTCAATTTCAGGTGTAATTACTTATAAATGTATCACCTTTATGTGATATTTCACAGTTCAAGAAGAGTGTTAATAATGCATTGCAACATATATTTGAAATATTCATAGAAAAATACATCAGACAGGTTGTTTAATTAGCCAGTACGTGTGACTATAGGCCATTTTGTGACTATAGTCATTGGCCAATAATCCTGTTTAGCCACTTGTGTCAGTTCTAACAGTTTTGTTAGAAGAGATAAGGTGTTTTTCCTAAATGTTGAGTCTACTTTTGCAATTTTGTTTTATTCGCTATAATTCAATTATCTTTAAAGGGTAACTAAACACCTGCTCAGAGTCTGACTCTAGAAATATTTGAAAATGCAGGAAAAGTGGCCAGACCCCGGCGGGGATAGAGGGAACGAACCGAGTGCAGGGCTGAGCGGGGGGTGGGGGGCACCTGAGACTCGTAGTGACGGATTAATTGACAGCTGCTGTCAGACTCTATGTTATTATTATTCCTCACACGGTCGCAAGACGACATGTACATGAATCTGGCGTGGTGAGCTGGAACCTGCTTACGTCAGCTGTCACCGCTTACGTCACGAAGTACCGCAACAGCCAATAGGAAAATTCAACTGCATTAGCCACTGTTCAACCTGAAGAGGGCAGCACTCAGACGTTTTTACACCATATATTGTAGAATTAAAACACTTTATACACAAATGTCAAAAAAATTACTTGAATCAATGACCAGTACTAATAAAGCCCCATGCTTACAGATCATTAACTAAACAAAGTTGGTTTAGGGTTTAGTTACCCTTTAAGCATTGTTTTGCCAGAAATTTTTATTTCTGAAATTTTAAGTGTACTTCATCAATTTTGTTATTTGCTATATTTAAATGATATTTAACTGTTGTATTTCCGATAAGGTTTTACTTCTGACATTTTAAGTCTACTACTTTTTTTTTGTTATTTGCTATATTCATATTAAATGTAAGTATTCCATTGCCTACAAGGTTTTATTTCTGCAATTTTGACTTGCACAATTATGTGTTATTTGCTCTAATTAAATTATATGTAACAATTCTATTGCCAATAAGGCTTAAAAACTGCTTCCGCAATTTTGTGGTATTTATTATAATTAAATTATATGTAAGAATTAAATTAACAGTGAGGTATTATTTTGAGTCTACTTCCACAATTCTGTTACTGAGATTTTGGGTTGTTCCACTCCTTTCAATAAACATGAGGTCTATTTTAATTCCAGGCATGTTTTTGTTTGAGAGAATAAAGCATGCAAATGGGCTCATGTAGTTTGGCGTGCTGTCGTGGCAAGAAACTCACCAAAGTCAGGCTGAATGGCAGGTGAGGGGTGGGGGTAGGAGGTGAGAGGGGAGACTTTGAGGGGAGACATGGTTTGGCTGATGGGGGGTTGACAGCCGCTGTGGTGTGTAAAAGTCTTTCTTCTCAGAAATTGACATTTGCTTCAGTATGCAGAGTGTGTCTGATGTGGAGTTGTCATGTTTACCTGTAGCTGGAAGGAGGCTGAAGATGTTGCATTAGGGAGGGTGTTTTTCATCATTGGAAGAGTATCTCTGCATAGAAAACAGCCTGACATGTTGTTTGGTGAATCCAGGTTTTGATGAAGTAATGCTGAGAAGGAAATGTGGAATGAGAAAAGTGAAGAAAGGGAAGTAGAGAGAATTTTAGGACATAAATTGTGCATAATGACAAATAGCCCTTACAAAAAAGTACTGTGGCAGTATAGTATGGTACAGTGATGGTATCATGGCAATATCATGTACCATGGTATTGAATGATTACTGTATTTATTTTACATAATGTTTGCCTACTCCATGGTAAAGAAAAGGTAACTCGCTTTTAGCGCCACAGAGTGGACATTTCACCTCGGAACTGCCGTGATACGTGTAATAACTGCTGTCCAACACTAGCTCCTCACATGCTTTTGTCCTCTGGAGAGCTTTTTCAGATGTCTCCTGTGGCAGGAGAGCAGCATGCACACCCCTTTTTTGCTTTAACAGTACACAACTAGGCATCCGGAAATAGTTTTCATCAGTGTAACTTGTGACAGTTTTAAACTTCAATAATGTTACCTTAAAGACTTCACGGCAGCACTTTCGTTGAATGCGAAAACTCAGCCCACATAACACCACGTTGCTATTTGATAACGAACCTAGAGCGTTCCGACACACCCTCCATCTGATTCATTAGAACGAGTTCTGCAGTAATAATCAGATAACCCATGCTCATTAAATCAAGCGTATTAGGGAGCTCAGCGCATCACCGTATCCCACACATGAACTTCTTATCCTCTCCACCACACGCACGCAGCTGTCACTCCACTATTGTTCTGTGTGCAGTGACTTAATTACCCATATACACCCACACCCACATGTGTGCAATGCTTTCAGAAATAAACACCCACTGTACATGTTGCAATCAGAGAGTAAATGTAGCAGTATGTTGTTGTGTCTTCGGGCCCCTGGAGGGAGTTATTTTTAAATGAACTCATTCAGAGTCAAACCCACAGTGGATATTTTAAACAATGCAATCACACAATGTAATGTTATGTGTGCCACAACTCTCCCGTCTGATAATGGATCTCTCTCCTACACCTACACTAAACCTTGTAACCAACTGTATGTTATTTAATCCTGTATGTGTAGTATGATCTCTAAGTCTTTACTCACCCGAGAATGTCAACGTGTTTCTGTGCTTTGACACTTGTCGACTGTGTGATGCAACTGTGCCCAACACTGTTGCAACCGTCACAGTGTATGAACATATGTATATGTGCATTTTTTTATCTGTATATTAGCATAGTAATGTTAAAGCATTGCATTGGTGTCAGTTAAAGCATTAACACTAGAACTACCAGAATTCTATAACTAATAGAATGGCCATAGCGGTCATTCTGACCATTCATACTAGACTGTACCAAATGTCATTTTTTTCATGTCATATTTACATTTGAAGCTTCTATTGAGGTTTTAGAATGAAGCTTCTAATGTCTGTCATCATATTTTATGACCTTAAAGCATTTTTAAATCCTCGAACAAAATCCTCAATTTGAGGATCGGAGCGCCAAGCGAACGCAGATAGTCCTACATAATATGATCATTTTTGTAATATATAATAGTGCTAGACTATACACACACACAAATATATATATATATATATATATATATATATATATATATATATATATATTAGCTGCTAGACTGCCCCGGAAGGTGCGTGCCTCGCTTTTTGTCCAGCAACTTTTTTTCACCACAGTAAAATGGCCAAAACGGTTAATAAAGAATATGAACATTCGCTAAACTGTGGGAAAACAAACTGATTTAGAAAGCAATATTTGTTTTACAGTGAGCAAAAATATCATGCTGTAAAACTATATGAAAATATTATGCTGTGAAATCATTATGGATGAATTCTCCTAAAAGTGGGCTCACTTGAACAAGGCATCTGGTTGTTATGGGGGCAAACACCGCACATCATTCACTAACGCTTGTGGATCGATTACTCACAGTCAACACAGGTACTCTCTACCTTCCATGTGCAGCTCCCACACACTACCTTTTGACATTTGTCACAAGTGTCCTTAGTTTTGTTTTTCTTGCAGTTTCCCCGCACTTGACACTGCCTTCCCCTCTCCATCGTCAGCTGCTCCTGCCTGGGTCCTCGCACCGTCAGCTGTGTGGCTTTTGCTTTCATATGGCTGTAGCGAAGTTCATTTGCCAGTCGCATTATGAAGTTCCTCCATGACATTCTCTCATTTGTGTATTTCTTGAACAGGATGGAACCATTTATCGCAGCCAGGTCAATGATATTATAAAACACAGCCACTGGACATCTACGTGTGGGTGCTTTTACATAGTATTTCCTCGCCATTTGATCTAGCACATTGTGGCAAGGCGGAGGGTGGGGCCGGGTTGTGATTATACACACCCAGTCCAATATCAGGCTAATCTCCGAGAGGGATAAAGGCCGATTGCGGACGGTGGTGCGAGGAGAGAGAGATCGTTTACGGACATGTCCTTCATGTGTGTGTGTTTGTTTTTGTTAATCATTAAAATATTATTTATGACGTCAAGTCGGTTCTCACTTCCTCCTTTCCATTTAACTGCTTTACATACATCTACGCCGAACTTGGTTCTGTATTGACAGTATGTGACTGTCTCTGGTTTAGCCTTTTGGCCACTTGTGATGGCAACAGCTGTGTGGACAGTGCTTTCCTTCTTTTGCACTGATAGACTGTGAGCGTTGCATTGTCACTTCTCAGCACTTCTCTTGCTTTATGTAGCAAACGGTGAAATGCGTGCTCAAAATGACCGTTATGGCCATTCAAGGTAGAAATACTCAGAACTCTTTTTTTGTTTTGAAATTTTAATAAAATAACAATGTTAGAATAAAATATACAGACATTTAAGAAAAGTCATGGTCCTTTGGTTATATGGGTTTTATTTCAACAAAGTTATTACATTGCAAAATTTTAAAATGGTCAACATGACCGCCATGGTAGCTCTAGTGTTAAGCCATTTGAGACTGTGTTTAATAGTGGTTTTACAGTTGTAAAGGCCCAAATAAACTATCCCAAAAACTTGTCTAATGCCTCTAAAAATATGCCACTCCCCAAGTAAATACACAGATTTTCGGGTCCCTGTTTTGTTTTTTTATATGCTTCTATATGTAAACGTACTTTATACTAGATAGTAGAATTTATAGTTTGCTAAGTTTCAATGTTTTTTTATAACCATAAAGAAAGTCAAACCTGATAAAGCCAACATTATGGTTGGCAGATTTATATCTTTAGGAGGTTGCTTGTATACAGTAATGGGCTTTTTGTTTTTACCAATAGTTACCTGCTGAAACACTACTTCACTGGTAAATTCACTGCAATTTGAATGCATTTGTGGTAATGTTATGCCATAAATAAATATAATAGAATACATAGTAAAACAGTATCATCCACAAACAACCCACCGTGAGTGAGAACCACCTTATTGCGACCACAAGGAAGGTAACCCATGTGACTCTACCCAACCAGGCTTTGGAAGCCTGGCTGGAGTAACTCAGCACACTCTGGACTGAAATTCTCAATTCCAGGGTTGGTAGTCAGCACCTTGATTGCTGAGCTACCCAGGCCCTTGATTTGTGTGAAAGTTAATAAACACACAGTTGTTGTAGCGCCTCTAGTGGTAGTTTCACCAGGAAACTGCTGTTAAACGTAGAATGCGGCACGTAAAAGTCAGTTTGCAAAGATTTTCTGATTGTACCGTTTTATGAGACTAAGTTGCACAAAATATAATGTTCAATAAATATTAACATTTATTAACAACGACAAACAGCATAAAAATATTTCCACCAAATAATTGAGCGTTTACATCTTTTAGAAGTTGTAATTACAAGTAAACCCCAACTTGATAGGCGTGATGTCATGCAAAAGATAGATAGATAGATAGATATCTATCTATCTATCTAGATAGATTTCTAAAAGAAAAACATGGTAAAGGCCTCAATAGTTAAATTTAATAGGTGAAATTTCTGTTTGATATGGCATTTTATTATGCCATTGTTATCTGGAGCACTTTCTTTGTTCTTTAGCATTTTGCAAGAACATACAAAGCCAAATTTATATAGTGATAACTATTTTGCTGTTATCAAAACAAAGCCGTTTTGGCAATATGAGTATTGCCATAGAAAAGAGTAACTTTCGAGGACATGAACAGTTCCAAGTAGAATCTCTGAGTTCTCTTAGAATTTCCCATCTCTTAATTACAGGAGTTCCTACACAATGTAAACACAGCATAAAATATTTAATTAGCCTAACTGTAGTCTGTTTACGGTTGTCAAGCAACATAGCAACTTGGTGTATTAATATCAAATTTAATTAATTTATGGTCACAGGTGTAAGTATTTCAGCTACTTTAAAAATACTTTGAATGTGGCTCATCCAGTACAGTTTTAGAATTGAATCTATGCTGTTATATGTCTGAATTAATTTACCAGTGTACACTGGCTTGTTTGTTGACTTGGTCATTAAAGTCACCATGACTTCACTCCCTGCTGTCTGGATGTGGCTGTCTCCTCGTTGGCCTCCGGCTGATAAGTGTGCCTGCTACCATGCTCTTTGATCTAGGCAAGAGCTCCTCTCGTCTTCCTGTGGAGTTTCATGGTAAATGACCTCTGCGCTGTCCCCTCCATACCCACCATGACAGATGGGCCCTTGACACAAGCTCTGATCTCATTGTGACTCTGCTGTGTAGGATGCTCCAGAACTGTGTGCTTACACGTCCACCCAAGAACCTGATGATAGAACTGCAAGCCCTGTCCTTGCCACCACTTCTATCTATCTATCTATCTATCTATCTATCTATCTATCTATCTATCTATCTATCTATCTATCTATCTATCTATCTATCTATCTATCTATCTTTAACAAATCCTGTCATTATTTATTAAAATTTGGTCTTTTTGAATGTCAATGGTACAAATTAGTTTGTGCGAACTTAGAATCAGAATCAGAATCAGAATGAACTTTATTGCCAAGTTTGTCTTGTTGGCAGGAGCTACTAGAGCACAAAACATACAACAAGACAAAATAGAGAAAAAATAAAAATAAATAAAAGCGAATAGAAAATTTAAGTATATATAGAAATACACAATAAGAAATGTGTGTGTATATATATATATATATATATATATATATATATATATATATATATATATATATATATACGTATGTACAAATAGAAATCTGTTATATACAGATAGTGCAAGGGAATTTAATGGCAGAAGAGGGAAAAAACTTTTCCTGTGCCTGACGTTTCTGATGCTCAATGCTCTGTAGTGCCGGCCAGAAGGCAACAGTTCAAAGAGTTAATGGGCAGGGTGAGTGGATTTTTCGAGCCCTTTTCCTCACTCTGGAAGTGTACAGTTCTTGAAGGCAGGGCAGGGGGCAACCAATAATACGTTCAGAAGTCTGAACTCTCCTTTGTAGTCTTCTGATGTCCACTTATGTAGCTGAACCAAACAGATTTGAAGTGCAGAGGACAGACTCAGTGACTGCTGAGTAGAACTGTATCAGAAGCACCTGTGGCAGGTTGAACTTCCTCAACTGGTGAAGGAAGTACAACCTCTGCAGGGCCTTTTTCACAATGGAGTCAATGTGGGTCTCCCACTTCAGGTCCTGTGAGATGGTAGTGCCCAGGAACCTGAATGACTCCACTGCTGCCACAGTGCTGTTTAGAATGGTGAGGGGGGACAATGTTGGGGTGTTCCTCCTAAAGGCCACAATCATCTCCACTGTTTTGAGCATGTCCAGCTCCAGGTGGTTTTGATTGCACCAGATAGCCAGCTGTTCAACCTCCCTTCTGGTGCGGTCATTTGTGTAAAAGAAGAAGAGTAGTGGGGAGAGCACACATCCCTGGGGGGCACCAGTTATGATCGTACATGTGCTGGAAGTGAATTTCCCCAGCCTCACTAACTGATGCCTGTCTGTCAGAAAGATGGTGATCCACTGAGAGATAGAGGTGGGAACAGAGAGTTGGTTTAATTTAGTCCAAAGTACAGCTGGTTTACGTTTAAATTTACTGTACTGTTGTTGAAAAATTGCATTTAAGCTTGCCAGAAAATACTGTTCTATTAGCTGGTTTATAAGGCATCATTCCCTGTGGCTCTTTGAGAATGGAAGCTTTGATAAATTACATGTATAAAGAATAAATGATGTACCTAATACAGGCCCTTTGCTCATCAACTGTTGCACTAGCACTAAAAAACTACATGTCTTTGTTGGTAAATGTGTAAGTGAAAATTAAAGAAAAAATATTAAATTACTAAGCGCATCTGACCAAAACCATTTTAATGCACATCATGTCATTGTTACAACTTCCAAACTTGGAACTTTCCAGCAGTGGACCTTATCAAATCTTGAAGCCATATTTGATTTAACATGAATGGATCAACATTTTGAGGTATAGATGTAAAGTTAGTGTAATGGTTCGTACTGTCTTAAGTTACATATAATTATTACAAACCATGTTTTCTAGGGGTTTTTGTTGGCTGATATTTTTATCCTGAAGACATTTTCAATGAACAACCAACACCAAGATAATAGTACAACCCTTTTAACGCATGTACTTATATCATCACAGCCTAATTTTCATTAGCGTCAAATAAAAAATGCTGTTTACCCTAATTAAGGTCCATAGCTTAAAGGTGCTGTAAGCTATTTTAGCACGAGACCAGCCATTGAATTAGCTACAGCCCCTCTTTTCAAAACCTTGCGCATCAAAGATACTGTACCATTGAGACTGACACAGAACAGAAAAGCAGCATTAGTGCATGTTCCCACGGTGTCAAATACAACAGTAGCAAAATATCACCCACAACTGACAACTGTTATGAATCTGAATTACACCTCAATGATTCGCTGCAACTAACACTATGAGAACGTGCAAAATGATTGACTGGCAAAAGCGCCAGTGGACAAATATATTTATTTGCCTGTGGACAAATATATTTATTTATTGCTGTTAAAAAAATCTAGCTGTCACAGAGACCAGTGAGATATCTCAGTACACGTATTTCAGTGATATCTTTCAGGGAGTAGGAACATTTTCTGCATAGCATTCCATTAAAAAATGGCTTACAGCACCTTTAAGTCCTAGGCTAAGTTTGGGATAGCATACTACTGTACTACTTACTATTCCTTTTATATAAGGTTTCATTTATATAGTACAGTAGATAATTGTTAACGTCACTCAAATCTGCATCACCTTCATCAGCACCACAGCACAAGCCAGCATATGTGTGCTAATCGCTAACATGCTAACCATGCGCTTGCTATCTGTACTACTGTATTTTCCAGCTTTGAAGTAAACATAAATGTCTCTCTTTTCACAGCTTTTTCTTAGTTCTTTACTAAAGAAATAAATAGGCTTGGCTTGCTCGTGCTGTTGTTTGCCTGCAAAACATGGCTATTGTTACTTTTTGAACCCTTGAGTCTTTCTCCCACACGGTTTTACTCAGCTTGTCACGACGAACGGCAGATTGTTTGAATCACATAGATGCCAGGAGCTCTGCAGTGTTTTGCACTTGTCACCTGAACTTTAATTAGTTTGGTCTGTATGCATTTCAGTAGGGACCGAAGACTGCCATGCAGTCCCCTCAGTGTTTTGATACGCAGCCGAGTGCAAGTATGTGTGCGTGTGTTCATTTTTCCTTGCCATTGATTTGAATAAGTCCTTATACACTCGATGGCACTTTTTGGTTTGTTGGTGCCGGAGGAAGAGAAATAAGGCGTGAAAAGTGGAACGTGTGTGTTTGTGTGTGAATGTTTATGTATGTGTGTGAGAGAGAAGCGAGACGCAAGCTCATTGCTGAACTGAGCACATCTTAAATCACATCATCACATTGACAATAAACTCAGGTAAGTGGAAGTGTTGGATATTTGCCACCATGTTTATGATACCGCATAACTGAAAATTAGGCTAAATATGTAGCCGTGTCTCCTTAATTTTTTCTTTTCTACCACTACAACGCTCACTTCCTAAATTACTGACTAGAACATATTATACCTTCATATGTCTTTGATCAAATTGCTTTGGTATAGGATTGGGTGTGCAAATTTAATTTACACTTGACCACAATGTGTCTTTGAAAAACATATAAAAGATATACTATTCCAGTGTTATATGCAAAGATAATAGAGTAATGACGTAATTATCAGCATCAGTAATATTGCTGATGGCGGGCAGTGAAATTTTGCTACACTTTATTTGGCACTTAAAAATTTAAAACAGAAAGCAGCTAAAATTTAGAATGCAACAGCATTTTCTTTGGGATCCCAAACTTCCTTTTCTTGACATAGTTTTTTTGGGAGGAGTAATGTTTATGCATAGGGCTCGAACAACCAGATGTATTTACACTTTACAGACACACAACTAATTTGCTTCTCAAACCACCTCCTGAGAAATCGGATTGCTATCTGTTCAAATTTGAAGGGCATTTACATTTTTATGATTAAATAGCTGTCCGATCAAGAATAAGAATGCAATAAAGTTGGCAAAATATTCATAGTACAGTGCATTAGCCAATGTATTTTAGCTTTAGTTTTGATAGGTCAAGGTTAAAATAACACGTTCCTATCTGAAAGGATTGCAGCTCCTTAGAGGTTCCCCGAGTTAGCAGAAAATTCAAACTTACCAAATGTGTTCCAAGAAAAACACAGACATGTTCGATTTGAACAGTATTAACCCCCTGAGGCCCCTGTGTGACTGCTGAGTGAATTTTTCATGTACCTTTTTAATTTGTTACTAAATTCAGCAAAAAAAGACATCGCTTTTTCAGGACACTGTATTTTAAAGATGATTTTGAAAAAATCCAAATAACTTTACAGATATTTTAAAGGGTTTAAACAAAGTTTTCCATGCTTGTTCAATGAACCATAAACAATTAATGAACATGAACCTGTGGAATGGTCATTCAGACACTAACAGTTTACAGATGGTAGGCAATTAAAGTCACAGTTATAAATACTTGGGACACTAAAGAGACCTTACTGACTCTGAAAAACACCAAACGAAAGAAACCCAGGGTCCCTGCTCATCTGCGTGAACTTTTTCTGCGTGCTTTAGGCATGCTGCTTGGAGGCATGAGGACTGCAGATGTGGCCAGGGCAATAAATTGCAATGTTTGCACTGTGAGACGCCTAATACAGTGCTACAGGTAGACAGGAAGGACAGCTGATCATTCTGGCAGTGGCAGACCAAGTGTAACAACACCTTCACAGGTACCGGATGGCAACCAGGAATGCACAATCCCTCCATCAGTGCTCAGACTGTCCACATTAGGCTGAGAGAGGCTGGACTGAGGGCTTGTAGGCCTATTGTAAGACAGGTTCTTACCAGACATCACCGGCAACAATGTCACCTATGGGCACAAACCCACCTTCGCTGGACCAGAATGTACTGGCAAAAAGTGCTCTTCACTGACAAGTCACGTTTTTGTCTCACCAGGGGCGATGGTTGGACATATATCGTCGAATGAATGAGCATTATACCGAGGCATGTACTCCGGAGCGGGATCGATTTGGAGGTGGAAGGTCCATCATGGTCTGGGGCGGTGTGTCACAGCATCATCGGACTGAGCTTGTTGTCATTGCAGACAATCTCAATGCTGTGCATTTCAGGGAAGATATCCTCCTCCCTCATGTGGAACCCTTCCTCTAGACCCATCCTGACATAACCCTCCAGCATGACAATGACACCAGCCATTCTGCTCGTTCTGTGCGTGATTTCCTGCAAGACAGGAATGTCAGTGTTCTGCCATAGTCAGCGAATAGCTCGGATCTCAGTCCCATTCAGCACGTCTGGGACCTGTTGGATCAGAGGATGAGGGCTAGGGACATACCCCCCAGAAATGTCCGGGAACTTGCGAGTGCCTTGGTGGAAGTGTGGAGTAACATCTCACAGCAAGAACTGGCAAATCTGGTGCAGTCCATGAGGAGGAGATGTACTGCAGTACTTAATGCAGCTGGTGGCCACACCAGATACTGACTCTAAACCAGTAGTGTTGGTTATTCATGTTATGGAGATGTTATAGATATTACAGCTGATTTTCTATAAAGCTGAATAAATCATTCTGATTAAAATGAATGGCCAGAATCATCAAATCACTGCTAATCATTTTAAAATAAAATGTAGCAACCAGAAGTTATGTACTGATTATCATTGTCTGATGTCTGCCAAACATGTTGACCTGTTCAAACATCATCTGCAGCCTGAAACGAAACTGTGACAAGGAGGAGGGTGTTCCGGGCCGTGAGTCTGCATGGCCGGCACCCAATCGGACTAATCAGCTGAGGAGAGGGATAAGGCCGAGCAGGATATCGGCAGTTCGAGAGAGAGAGAGCCACATGCAGCTGCCGTGCGTGTGTTTGTGTTTTGTGTCTTTTTGCTTCATTAAATATTACTTTGTTCAGCCGGTTCCCACCCATTTGAACAGTGTTACAGAAACTTTTGGTCGGATTTTTGGAGTGAATGCACTTGGCTGCATAGAAAGCTACAGTATAGGATGCACCCTTGCTCACTATTTAGTGAATGACTTCTCCTCCTGTGTGCTGTCTGTCTGCACTGGTCTCAGAACAGTTCAAAATGCACCTTATTTTCATCCTAACTACATATAAAGCCTCTGAAACAAAATGTTTCAGCTTTTGTAAATTATACAGTGATGGCAAAATAAAATACAACAGTTTATATTAAAATGAAGTGAAAAGACCCACAGATTTGTTACTGTGAAATGTTATTCAAAATAACAAACATGTTTTTGGAATGTCTGTCAGAAAACCGCTTTACTTAATGTTTATCAGCATCCCAAAGTGCGAAAAATGAACAAAATATTTAAAGGCTTTCTTACCAGAGGAACTTTTGTTGAGCTGCTCATAGAAATCGACACCATGGTGTTTGGTTACATGACACTGCATCAGAAGTTTAACCCTCCTTAAATGTCTACACTAAATGTCTCCTTAGAGTGTCCTGAACAGTATGCAAGGGGTTTAAATTAATTTAAATTATGTAATCCAAAATAGCAAGTCCTCGCTTGAGACCGCTGGATCGCACCAGGTTAAAATCACAAAGTTCTTAATTGAAACACGAATTTACCAAACCTCCTCAGGTAAAAATGATCAGACCTGAATAACGCTTACATGATGTTTATATTTCTGTGCATTGTGCGAATCGGTTTTTCCCTTCTTAATGTCTATGTTTAAAACAGGAGTAGGCCTCATTTCACTGACTGAGGTAATCATGCTCAGTGAAATGCTCGTCGCCTGTGAATTACTCTCTCACAATGCACACAGGATAATGGCAGAAGCCCATATGTGCCATTTCCTATTCTTCGTCAACAGGCTTTTGAATGGCATCATTATGCTGCTGATTTCAAAAACAAAAGATAAAGATCATGACGGCATCATGCATGACACACACACGAGCACTCGCCTAAATAAAGTGGTTTTGTATTGCTCAGTCGGAGTGCTCTGGTGCTGTTATTCATAATGGCACCTGTTACAAGAGGTATCATCCACAGAGAACCTCACCTGGGGTGTCTCCAGGGTAACGCAAACCCAGGAGCCCGCCCTTAGTGTGTGTCCTGCTGATAAGATGAGACAGAAACCTAGAAAGGAAGCAAAACTGATGTTTGCCATCTGTTCATATTAAGTAATGCCACTCACACTGATTAAACTCTGTTTTCTTTCATTTACAGTACAAGAACATATCACTTTATATGAAATATGTCAGATTATATGTTTGATTTTTATCATTTTTTATAGCTTATATGTTATTGCATCCTGATCTTTTACTCATTACTTCTAATTTTGTATTTATTCATTGTATATAACCAAAGCTTGTAGAAAAATACATTGCGTTTTCAACATGTCCTGCTGTTTGCTATGTTTTGCGGATTTGCGAATTTGTTTGGATGTGCAAGTGCATTTTAATGCATGCATGATAAAGTAATTCCATATATAAACAGAAGGGGTCACTGTGGTATTTCAAGTGAGTTGTATTTGAAGCCAGTTCGACTTTTGCTGTGATCAAATGCTCGCTAAACACAAACTGACTGCCACACTCAACTTTGGCATCTGTGTATGTATTTTCATGCTACAAAGGTTAATTTGTGCTGAAGATAAAAGAATGTCTGCCTTTCTGTGAGTTTGTGTGTGTGTGAGTGTGTGTACATGCATGGGTTTATAAGCTAAAACATAATTTTTGCTTGCAACCAAAAAGTTTTCATTGCTAGCATGTGCACAACTTTGTCTGGTTTAATGGCATACATCTGGATCCATTGCACATAATCACCTTATTCAGAAGTCTACAAACTTCACCGAACCTCTCGTGCACCACACATCTTTTTTCAAGAGAACATAATCCTCGATGTTTGCACACGGAGGCCTCTTTGATGTATCTTTAATCATCCATGGACTCCCCCTACGGATAAATATGATGGACAGAGATGCATTATTTTTTCAGAAGATCAAATTTTCTGGGCCATGACTCCGATTCTTCAGCCTTTGATTCTTAAGAAAACCTACATGTGTTTGCAACCATGGCTTTTGAACTCTTACACAGAGCAGCAAATCCTGTTGGCCCATTATCTCATATTGAGAACAGAAGTGTATTGAGGGAGAGGCTATTCCCAATGGATTTTGTTCCAATCACGTTTACGATTTTACGATCCGTCATGGGCGAACACAACATTGTGTTTTAAAACACTGAAGTTTTGAAAAAGCACAACCATAAACATGGGTAAGACTTTCCTGAAATCCTGAGATGAATCTTAAAGGGATAGTTCACCCAAAAATGAAAGGGAAAAATGGCCAATGTCAGCCTTAAATGCAAGGGAATATTATATTCTCTTTATCTACACCTTTGGTAATGTTTTCGGGAATAAAACCAAGAAACATGGAAAATAAAAGGGAGAGAAAGTGAAAGAGAGAAACAGTGACAATGTGTTTCAATCCCACCAACTAATTCTCGTTTAACAAATCATTTGGCAGATGCATGATCCATGAAATAGCTACAAACTAAAGGGATTTTCCACTCCCCTCTCACTCCCCTTTATTTTCTATTCGCCCAAATCTCTCCTTTTTAGTTGTCTTCAGCTTAAAGGCTGTGTTCAGATTAATTTTCATAATCCCTTTTCTGAAACATCACACATAAGGGGGCAAGAATCCATACTGTTGTCCTTAATTCTTTGGCATGCATGTGTATTTGTCCTCATGAGTGCTCTCTCCTGAATGGAAGAAAAACTCCAAGATAGCCATTGTCTGTTTTCGACTAATTGATCGACCAGCCTTAGTGGATCCTGTTTCTGCAGTTTTGGGGAGTACCCCTTGCTTTTATTGACTCTGTTTGGTCACTGTGGAAATACAAATCACTTTTATCAGGCCTTCAGATGTGTCTTTTTCATTGTCAGACTGTCTCGACCTGAATGCATTCAGGTGTTTTCTTCTCCCCATGGAACTTTTCAGAGTCTGAGAGCTTTTTTGTAGAGTCTTTAGCTTCATTGGTCTAATCCCTGCTTGATGTTGTCTTCAAGTTACTGAGTTGTAGCCTGTGAAGTTTGGATATGGATCAAAGGCTTTCCGGCCAAGTTGTAGTTAGCACAGTGGTTTAATGCATACCAATTTAAAATCAGCTCCCTCTGTCATTATGTGTCCTCCCTTCTCCTCTTACTCCGTCTGTAAATCTGCCATTGTGTCTCATGACTTTTGATGCCTCTTAGAGGGCTTGGATCTTACTGTAGTGCCAACAGGAGCTGAATCAAGCTAATCGTACACTAAGCATCAGCTCATTGACACAGGCCTCTACAATCCTGGGAGAACTTTCTGGATTGGCCAGGTTTGGGATGAGATGTTAAATCAGAGAAGGAGAATTTATTCGGTTAAACCTTCACAATCCAAACGTAATGACACAGCTCAACTTGAATCTGCAGCTCACCACAATGAGTCAACTGCGAGACGGCAAACTGCTAATTCCACCCCTACTAAAAATAACATGATCATATTAATTTTTCAACATCAACATCAACACTATTACTTCAGTGGTTTTTAGTAGGAAGCCATGTCCATTTAGATATGTACATTGGTAAACATAAACAATGGTCTTGCCTTTATATATTATCTTTTATAATATACATTTATCTGTGACATTTCAGACTGATCACACTGTGAATTAGGCAACAGTATGTCAAAAGTTCTGCTGATAAAATCGGTCTGTACATACTGGAATTCGAATCACTGTCCCCAGTGGCTGAAGCTGGAAGTGTAGTCGAACTTATGGGCACATGGGAGCTCCAGTTTTCCAGGTGAATTGTCCACAGAGTCGTGAGTTGTAAAAGAGAGTTGCATTTTTTTGTTGTAAATTTGGTAATACAGTTAACACAAATGCATATTTTAATAACTTTACCCCCTAACCCAAATGGTAAACCTAACCATCAGTGGAGTAAACATATTTCCAAGGGACCAGAACCCATATCTCAAATGTAGTGAAATAATGCATACATATATAAGGGGGATGGCACTTGTCAGTAATTTGGAAGTATGGGGTCGATTTTAGTGTATATGAACTTTGCTGTGTCATAAGCTGTGTTTAGTGTATATGAAAGATGCTGTGTCAATGTAAAAATAGTCCAACTTTTATAAATTTGCTTTGAGACCCCTACATTAGGTTCCATTCCGTCCCATTTCACCTAGCTGTTTTTTGAACGCAACTACGTATCTTATGTAAAGTCCTCCGAAAAAAGACTTGTCAAATTGGGGTCAGGTTACTGTACTAGTCATTCAGAGAACCAACCAACTATTCAATTTTAAAAATGTCGT
Source organism: Xyrauchen texanus (assembly GCF_025860055.1). Classification (NCBI taxonomy): domain Eukaryota; kingdom Metazoa; phylum Chordata; class Actinopteri; order Cypriniformes; family Catostomidae; genus Xyrauchen; species Xyrauchen texanus. Next base: position 25,601,667 of record NC_068316.1, on the reverse strand, counting down.
TATGCATGTCCCTAGTCTAAATGTATGATATCCAAGATAAAGGTGTGAAGTCATTAAACTCAGTAAGTCTTTTTGATGGTCTTGCATAGTGGACCCATTTGACAGCAGATGAGAACATAGGCTAAATTTAATCTACCCAAAGGTCACCTGATTCACACTTGCACTGTGTTGCAGTGGCTCTAACATAACATCATAAACCAACCTCGCTTTGCCCTGTTCCTCGCAAGAAGACTTTTCTATGGACTTAAGTCCCACAGTCCATAACCTTCCACTCTTGATTTCCGGCATGGTGCCCTGCAATCCTGTGATGCTAATTTTTACGACAGCCCAGGGTGATGAGGTCATTTAAATGGCTCATCTTGTAGTTGCTTGTCATAGAATTTACGACGGTGCTCCCTCGCCGCACTCATGACTTTTTCACGAGTAAGTTCTTTATGAGTGTGATTTAATATGTTTATGCAGCGCAAGCCCTAAAACAGTGTTTAAAAATTGAGCATTCACAGGCCTAATTTGTGAAGTCATTTATATTTTTTTATAGCACTTTTTACAACATACATCGTTTCAAAGCAGCTTCACAGGAAATTATGCTTGAACAGAAAATAATGCTGTAATTTCTTAAAGTCCTGGAATTCGTCTCACTCCAAGAGAGCAGGTTTTTCTATGGAGCAAGGTTAGCATTACAGCTGTCTGAAAAAGTCTTACTGATATCAGGGCAAGTGAAGTGGTGCATTTTCAGGGGTAGATTGCTCATATTGGAGAGCTTATAAAGATAATCCAAACATGTCCATTGATTCCTGCCAAAGTGGCTCTCACTGACTTGGAAGCGCATTGAATGTTATTTGGTTTAAATGGAAGATAAAAATTGCATGGTCATTCACAGCTTTTGAAGTGTCAGCTAACACCATGATATTGTGGCCCATTTTGGCAAAAAGATGGGCAGGTATGGAATGGGTAACTCTTCACCTTCTTTGTTTACTTGCCTTAGGAGCGTGACACATGAGTCCGACACCTTGCTGCTTTCATTCTCTGTCTTCTTTCTCTCGTTCTTTTCATCTGTATCTCAGTCAGGAGGCAGGAGGTGTCCCTCCCGCTGGTGGGTAAACAGGATGAGGGGTGGTGGAGGAGAGTTAGAGTGTATGGGAACTGAATTGAACATTGGGAGGATGCAGCACACCCGCTTGCCTTTTTTTGTGATTCAGCGTCAGGAGTGCAGGGAGTTTCCGCTTGGACAGTCATGAGGGCCCACTACTATTACACATATAAGGTGATATAGAAGATGGAGGAGTAGGATGGTGTAGGTATAAAAGATCATGCCTCTCTCCACCACTTCCCAACAACAATCTTATATATTTCCTGTGCTAACTCTCTTTAATTTCCCATTCCCTACTTTTCACCCCCTAAATTGGTTTTCTGGTCTAAGTTGGTCTCCCAGTCTGGCCATGCTTGTCTGTTGACTGTTATTTGAGGGGTTTTGCACTTCAGCTGGTCAGGCTAAGCAGCTGAGTATCAGCTTGACCAGCTGAAGTCCAGCTTAAACATGCTAAATCCAGCAAAAAATAGCTTAAACTGTTTTTTTATTCAGTAGTTGCCCAGCTGGAAAAAACAGGTCATACCAGTTTAGGTTGGTCATCCTGGCGTTTAGAACATGGTAACTCGTTTTTTGCTGGTTTGTGGTGGATTATGTGCCCTAAACTGCTTGACCAAGATAGTCTACCAGGTCAACCTTGGCCCCACCATCCTGGTAGTAGAGTCGATTATTCGTTTGGACTAGAGGGGCGTTCACACATACAGCGATTGAAACACTGGCATGGTCTGGTGTTTGGTAGGGGGGAATTTCATTGAAAATAAGTGGCTGTATTTGAGATACACACTGTAGATTTTAGCATAGACCAGCTAATGAGCATAAATGACCATCTTGGACCAGCTAGAAATAACAAAAACACAGCTACAATAAGGTGCTGGGTTTAGTTGGATTTTCCAATGTCTTCCATTCTCTATACTCTTTTAACCTGTTATGATTTAAGCATTTGTGTTTGTTTTGCAGTTTTTGCTCATTTGGGGATGAGCTCATAGATGCTGCGTTAGGTCTGTGCTGAATAGGCTATACTTTACACCCCATTTCTCTGACCACTTACTGATAAGAACCTCATTACACATTAAATGGGCACAAATTGCCTCAGTCTTGCAATGCTATCTGGATAAATAGATCCCTCATTTGCTCTGAGGCTGAAATAGAGGCGTGTTTGTGTGCTTCTGTTTATGTCATTTTTTTATTTTATATTTTTAAGTCTCTGGCTTTAGTTGTCTATCTAAAGTTTATTTATCTTTGGATATACCACCTTGCAGAAAATTTTGAAAAACACCAGCATAGCTGTAGACAGATTGCCTGCCATTGTTAGCATGCTGCTGAGGGAACACAGATAGAGAGGGCTGATAATGTGCTATCAGATGAGTGGGAGAGAGAGAGAGAGAGAGAGAGAGAGAGAGAGAGAGAGAGAGAGAGAGAGAGAGAGAGAGAGAGAGAGAGAGAGAGAGAGAGAAAGAGAGAGAGGGAGAGTTTTGTTGTTCACCATCTCTGATCTGGTTCTTCGTTAAGCCTATTAGGCTCATTACCAGTTCCATCAGTTCTGGCACTTAACACACACACGCACACACATTGCTATGTTCCAAATTTCTCTTTGGAAAATAATTCTTAAGTAGGGCTGAAACGATTATCGACAATGACGACAATAAAAAAATTGTCGACAAAAATTGTCGAATAGTCGTTTGATCTAATTTAACGTAACATGAGATCACATTAAACTCTAATGCACAGCAGCTCGTGCCTGACTGAGGAGATGAAGAAAACACATGTCCAGGTGCACTCTAAACAGCTTCAGGTGATGTAGATCCCAAAATATAATGGAATTATAATGGGAAAATGCAAAATAAAGAAATACAGAAGCACTGTCATCGTGAAATAAAGCAGAACCGGATCTGGCATTCCACTTAAGCAAAACCTGCATGTCAGAGCATCTAAAAAGCAAACAACCTGGCATTATATCTTTAATGATCCTTTATTCAAGTTCAAATAATAAGGAAGTGCATCATAAGCAAACTACAAAAATGGCATTTCTCTGTGCGATCAGCGCCACGTCTATGAGTTGCGTGAAGGGGGAGAGATTGAAACTGCACCCGACTGAGGCACCCTCTGGCACGGGGACGGACGTCCCTCGTGCACGTTTGCTGTATCTAGATTAATAACGTGATGGATTGTGACGTATTGAATCATAAAATACTGTAGCCTTTTTGTCACGTGTGTATCTTATTGTGAAGAAAATCGGCGATACGCAGCTCTATTAAGAAGAAAGAATTTGTTTATGTGAGTTAAAGATGGATCGAAGTGAAAATAAATGTGAGAGTGTAGTCTTTTTTGGATTGTTTTCCAAAAATAATATCTAAAACTCCTTTAAAACAACGTACATTTACATTAGCATCTATAATGCAGAAGAAAAAATTGTTATTGGAGAATGTTGAATACAATATTTAAATATTTAAAAACAGCCTACTTAAAACAAGATACATTTACTTGAGAAGCAACATATAAGATATTTAGACTTACTTTTAGAGAATATGTGGAAAACAAGACAAAAAATCTTGATTACAATAGGGTTTTTTTTTTTTTTGCAGTGAATTTTTCGGAATTAAAGTTTCCATGGAATTCAGTGAATGTCATTTAGAGATATTTTGAAAAGATGATCTTGTCCTCTTTATTGTTAGTAAGCACATTTAATACAACATTTTAAGTCGGGCACAAGCTGAATAGTCGATTAAGTGCTAATGATTAATCGTTGCAATAAATGCAGAACAATCGAAATGATCATTCTAATAATTGTTAGATTAGTCGATTATCAAAATAATCATTAGTTGCAGCCGTACTCTGAAGTCGTAATTACAATGTGCTGTGCATTTAAATGATTTTGTTCAGAAATATTGGATGCACAGGTAGGGTTGTCAACTTTTATCCAGCCAAATATGGGACATCGCAACGGTTAAAGAGGTCCACCTAGAGATTGTTTACGTAGCAAAACAATTGAATAACTATTTGGATGGATGCAAAAACGTGTTCGGTGTGAACGGCCCCTAATATGCTAAAAATAAATAAATAAAAATGCTTTAATACAACGATCAGGAAGAACCAAATTTCTATCAACATTGACTTTAATAAATACTTTTTATCAAAACAACGAAATGCAATCATTGGAGAAAGACACTATTTTTGTGTCAAACTTTTTGTTTCCCATAATGAAGCTTAATACTTTTATGCTTTTAAAGGTCAATGAACTGGCTTTCCATTTAAAATTGAGCTCATCAGTTTGTAGACAGTATATGTGTTAAAAATAAATATATATCCTATGACAAAAAATGTATTTGGCCCTCTTAGCCACAAGTCTTTGTACTGTTTTATAATGGATTTTTATGGGATAGAAAACGCTTAAGATGAAATAGTGTATTTCTCCTTGGATTGCAGTGTCGTTGTTTTGGGACAAAATAGTGTTTGTCACAAAAGAAATGTAAGAACATCACATTAAGCATTTTAACTTTTTGTAGGCTACTAAAAGTGCTGCAGTTTTTTCTCCGTCATTTCGCTGATTTTCTCTTCCAGAACGAGCACTGACACGTTCAATGCAGTGTACTGTCATGTCTTGAGTTACTGGTGTTTTTGCATGTTTAGAAGCAATTATCATGCACTCGAATGATCCTGCTTCTAACTGAAACATGACAGAAAACATGCACTGATTTTCATTGATCTTCCCCCCGGCCTTTTCTGTCAAGTGTGGTGTTTAACGGCCAATATCTCACACAACTCAACAATGAAGATGTGTGTTTCAAGTCGATTTCTCTCGGTTTGTGAAACATTCTCAGCAGTTTAGATTTGAGATGCTAAAATACGGGACAAACTCTGTCCCTTGTGAATTTAATACGTAACACAATTTTGTTCCCTCAAATATGTTTCTGTATTTTACGGGACGATTCTGTATTACACGGGATGGTTGGCAACATTATGGGGCAATTTTGTATTTCTGTCTCTTTCAATTTCTTTTACTGACAAACATAGTAAGCTTTTTCAGTGCAACTGGAATGAAATGAAGGGCATAGCTGTGCTTTTGGTGTGTGATTAATGCTTTATCTGTGCATTTTATCATTCACGTGCTGTCACAGAGAATGATGTGAAATACATTTTTGTCTAACAGGCCTGTCTTTCAATAAACCAACTAATTGAGTTGTGTTTTCTGGTAAAATGATCACTGTTCTTAATTAACAGAACACAAATTTACTCAGTTTGCTTCTGCAAAGATGTAAAATTGACGGCCCCGACTCAGAATGTCTGTGCTTAAAGTAAACCCAGGGATTGCACTGTTAATTATGACTTGGTGGTGGTGTAATTAACAGTGGTCTTTGCTGGTTTAATAGTCTAGCTGGTCCTCCAGCCTGGCCAGCTGGTCTTTATCTGGTCTCCTAGCTGTTCCAGCTGTCAAGTGTACAAAACCCTTCTAAAATCAGAACCAGCTTAGACCAGCAAACCAGCTTAGGCTGGTTTAAGCATTTTTTTTTCCCTCTGAGAGGGGTTGAAGGCAATAAGACGTTTAATCAGTTGCTTGGGTTCTATTTTTGTCTAGGTACACTGATAGATATACCCAGAGTGACACGGTGTAAGTGTTCATTGTGTGATTTAATTTTCTTATTATAATGTTTTTTTTTTTTTGTGTTATTTTTTTGTTATTTTTATTCTAGCTGTCAGTTTGTCCAGATACTCAGGTGGCATTTCACCTCACACTTCCTGTAGCACTTGCCATAGATGTGACTGTCTTGTCGGGCACTTCTCATGCACCTTACAGTCTAGCTGATCCCACAAAAGCTCAATGGGGTTAAGATCCATAACACTCTTTTCAAATTATCTGTTGTCCAATGTCTGTTTCTTTGCTCACTCTAACATTTTCTTTTTGTTTTTCTGTTTCAAAAGTGGCTTTTTCTTTGAAATTCTTCCCATAAGTCCTGCACCCCTGAGTCTTCTCTTTACTGTTGTACATGAAACTGGTGTTGAGCAGGTAGAATTCAATGAAGCTGTCAGCTGAGGACATGTGAGGTGTCTATTTCTCAAACTAGAGACTCTGATGTACTTATCCTCTTGTTTAGTTGTACATCTGGTCTTCCACATCTCTTTCTGCCCTTGTTAGAGGCAGTTGTCCTTTGTCTTTGAAGACTGTAGTGTACACCTCTGTATGAAATCTTCAGTTTTTTGGCAATTTCAAGCTTTGTATAGCCTTCATTCCTCAAAACAATGATTGACTGATGAGTTTCTAGAGAAAGACGTTACTTTTTTTTTTTGCCAATTTTGACCTCAAGACATGCCAGTCTATTGCATACTGCGTAAACTCAAAAACAAACACAATGTTAAGCTTCATTTAACAAATCAAATATCTTTCAACTGTGTTTGATATAATGGCAAGTGATTTTCTAGTACCAAGTTTGCAATGTAGCATGATTACTCAAGGATATGGTGTTGGAGTGATGGCTGCTGGAAATGGGGCCTGTCTAGGGTTGATAAAAAATTACTTTTTTTCAAATAGTGATGGTGCGGTTTTTTACTTTTTGCTTTTTAATTAAAGTACCAATTTCTGTACATTAATCTGTAAAATATGTACATTTATTCCAAACTTTTGGCCGCCAGTGTCTGTCTGTTTGTCTGTCTATCTATCTATCTATAAATACATATATATATATATATATATATATATATATATATATATATATATATATATATATATATATATATATATATATATATTACTTACATTTTAAGTTTTATTTTATAAGACTTACTGAGGTTAATTAAGGACATTTTTAAAGCACCACTGCCCCATGGTATCCCTCTATTGTTCAGTCTGTATTAATTAGAATCAGCATCCATTCATTCTCTGCCCTCTGTTGGGGGTTGTTAAATGTGTTTGCATGCTGTTGCCTCCTGTGGTGAAGGTTATGTATTGCGGACATGCACCTCACGTTCTGGACCCTAGGGCAGGGAATTATACTGGTAAATAGGTCAACAGAGAGCAAAATGGATCATGCAAGAGCAAGTGGTAGACACTATAAAAACCACTGTAAAAGTATTCGATATAACTAATTAAAATAAGCTGACTATGGCACACGTTGGCACAATTTATTCTTAGTGAATTTTCTCCTGAATCTTGCAGTCTTTACATATGCACATGTTGCACACACACACACACACACACACACACACACACACACACACACACACACACACACACACACACACACACACATGCACGCCACAGCTGTGTAGCCTATAAATATTTAGATTAAATTCTTATCACACCGGTCAATTAGCACAAAAATTACATTCACAATAAGATATGATCAGTCAACATTCAGCTGTCTGCAGCCACTGTTTACAGTGACCCTCAGTGTTGGCATGAATATCAATGTTGTGAACACGCACACACAGAGCTGCATGATTAATGAATCCAGTTTGAGACAAAGACTGGGTTCACGCCTTTTGTCTCCTCCCATAGTAACGCATCCAATAATAAGACCTGTTCTAATAACACCAGCTCTTTTTAATAAAGCTTCAGCACCTTGGCGACTGATCCAGGCAGGATTCCAAGTCGCCCTCAGGTGACCGGGAAGTGCTGACCCCATTGACATGAGAACCCCTCTGTGTATAGAGTAATTCCTTTGATTTTGATTAATTCCTGCTTTAAAGATAACACATATCCTATTGTTTTGAGGCTCCTCTTCGTGCATTTTGGGTGATGAATTTAAGGTCCTGACATCGCCTTTGACCAACAATGTACACTGAGAGACCACATGTTGAGTCTACAGTTGTATCGTCAAGGTTTGGCACAATGATCTTGATTGTTGCACTGCCTGGAATCCACACCCCTAAAAAGAAGTAACAGTAATATTCCACAAAGCATATACTCCATGTAGCGGTTTTGTAAATTGTAAGTTCATTCAAATCTCTCAGGATTGTTTGGAGTGCATTTCTGGAACTTTTGAAGAGAGTTTGGTGTACTATATAAACATATTGTAATCTTAAGGGTTTTTCACACTACACTTTTAACCCTTGGTAAAGCAACATTTTACACTTGTTATTTTAAAAGGAGGAAAGCACCACTTTTAACCCTGGATTATGAAACCCAAGGTTGATTTTATCTTGATCAAACCCTTTTCTCAACTCCCCGACCTTCACTGTGACCAAATCACTGCAAGGAATCACTTGTATTTATTTATTTTAAGTAGTATTATAGGAAATATTAAGTGTGGAGACATGGGAAAAAGTGGGACAAGGAGTGAGATTCGAACCCGGATCATCAGCATGACAATGCATATTCACACCATCGTTAAACCCTGAGCCACTACAGTAGCGCATGAGGGTTCGGTTTGTTGTAAACGCATATGTTTCCACCAGACTATTGGAGTGCAAATTATCACTGTTGTTCTCCGTTGTCTTATGTTCTCCGTTCTCTTAACTCACTAAACGTCAAACCTGTTAAGCAGTTAAAAGTCTCTACCACATCATAAAAAATGTGAATATGCCAACCATCATTTGAACAGCAGTTGACCCCAAAAATTTGTCGTGAGCTTGGTCTCAGCAATGGTGGCCGGAGTTAGTGTAAATAGACTTTGCCAACAAGATGAGATATTTGCACTTAGCACTCGGTTCTACAAATGTGTAGAACAAGGCCACTTTAAAAACTCTTTTCTGTGTGAAATCTAGTAAGCATTATCAACTGACTTCTGCAGTCCAACACGTTTCTTCTGCAGTTCTTTTGTCCATGTTTCAGGAGTACCACAGGCATGTTTAGCATTCGCACCGGCTCTCTGTGGCAGCCAATTGTAAAACTCTCATTCTCTCTCCCTCTTTCCACTGGTCCATTGAGAGATGGCATGTGTGTCTCTCACATTGATGCCTGCACCTGTCAGATAGTGAATACTCTCTCCACTCAGACGTCAGTACATGTGTCTGTGTATGGTCTTGTTTTTTTTTTTTTATGTGTTTAAAAAAATATGTTTTAAATTTAGCATGAGCATTCAGGGATACTGTGAATAACGTTTACATCATATTATCTACTTAGGATGTTTAATATGTGGATAGATCTAAGGAATAACCTTGGATCTATCCATATGCATTCTCAATGGTTGTTGCTTGGCTAGTGCATGTGGTCCTGGAAGTACAGAAAAGTACTCTGTTGAAACATCTACTATAATATAATCATTTTGGTCATTTATATGTTGCTTACATACATTAAAAAAAAAAAAAAAATAGGTCACACTATTTCTTTTACATTGTTCATGTTACTGTTTATTACATAGGTAATTACTGATTAATAATAATTAACTGTATTTATTTTGTGGAGCTGCCAGTACATATTACATATGCATAGTATATTGTTATTAATATTGTAATAATAATAGTAACATTATGTGTAACACAGACTCTGTAAAATAAGGTTTTACCCATTTTTATCTAACCAGATTACATTTACATTTTGAATGGACGTCAAATTATAAACATGCTTTTTATATGAATTCAAATTAATTAAAATTTCAGCCTAGTCTTATGACAAGTAGTAGCCTAATAATGAGTATGAGATGGCAAAATCTTAATAAATTATGCAAGTTGGGACATACAAAAATGTAACGACTTTCATTCCTAAAAAGAAAAATAATCAAACCAACAAATTATGTTATGGCAATATTTCCTAAGTTTAAACCCTACCGCAAACCTTAACCTAACCATAAAGTGTAACCCCTTACTAGAACCCTAAACCTAACCATGATTTTAATAGACAAATATATTTTGTGTATGATAGAAGGAAGAAAACATCAGGGTTTGGAACAAGACGAGAGGAGCTTATTACAGGTTGTTGACACACACCAATCAGCATCTGCATTAAAACCATCTGCCTAATATTGAGTAGGTCCAGGAGTTTGGTTGTGCCACAAAATCAGTGCCAACCTGCATCTCATAATAGCATTCTGAGATGCTATACTTCTCAACACAATTGTACAGAGTGGTTATCTGAGTTACCGTAGACTTTGTTGACCTCTCTCATCAACAAGGCATTTCCGTCCACAGAACTGCCGCTCACTGGATGTTTTTTGTTTTTGGCACCATTTGGAGTAAATTTTAGAGACTGTTGAGTCAGCTGAGTTTGTCTTTGGGACAAAAGACTGTAGAGACAACTGAGTTTGTCTTTGGGAGAAACAGCAACAAAAGTACATCTGGTAAGATGCTTGAGTCTGGGCCTGGATAGCTCAGCGAGTAAAGACACTGACTACCACACCTGGAGTCGTGAGTTCGAATCCAGGGCTTGCTGAGTGACTCCAGCCATGTCTCCTAAACAACCAAATTGGTCTGGTTGCTAGGGAGGGTAGAGTCATGGGGTAACCTCCTCGTGGTCACTATAATGTGGTTCCTGCTCTTGGTGGGATGAGTGGTAAGTTGTGCATGGATGCTGTGGAGAATAGCCCATCTGGCACCAACGATCATACAACGGTCCAAATCACTGAAATCAAAATGTTTCCCCATTTGGATGGTTGATGTGAACATTAACTGAAGCTCTTGACCGTATCTACGTGATTTTATGCACTGCACTGCTGCTACATGATTGACTGAGTTCATACCGAAAACATCTTGCTTGGTTCTATTTTACAGGCTGCAAGGCAGCTTATGAGCAGGAGCCATTTATGTAGGAATAGGATAATTGTATATATTCCTGTGGGCAATGTAAAAAAATAAGGTGAAATTGTAATTTATTTTGTAATGTTTTAACAGGAAACCAAAAAGCACTGGAGAGTGATTCGAAGTGAACACTTTAAAGGCTAGAACACACTAAACTGAGAGCAATGTCTCCAAGTCTTTCTGAGGGGAATCCCGGTGTTAGTGAGATTATAATTTATTACTCGACACACACGCGTTGGTGCAGCCATAGTTACGAGGACTCTCCATAGACATAATGATTTTTATACTGTATGAATTATAGATTATATCCCCTAACCCTAAACCTAACCCTCTCAAAAAACTTCCTGCATTTTTACATTTTCAATAAAACCATTTAGTATGTTTTCTTCAAGCGATTTGAATTATAAAGACACTAGAAATGTCCTCGTAAACCAAATTTTGTGCATAATACCCTTGTAATTACCGGTTTGTAACCTAAAAAATGCCCTCATAAACCACCCAAACCCCAAACACGCACACTCCGTTTTCAAATATTTCTGCTTTTTATCCAGAAGCATTGTTGGAAAGGTCAGTGTTTATTGAGTTTTCAAAGAATAGATGCATCAAAAAGTCTACAGAGAAAAGCATATGTCTGACTAATACACTCATGGACACAAGAAAAATCTTCATTGTCTGTTTCCCGACATTAAGCGCAAAGGTCATGCCATGCTCAAATAAGATCTTAAAGCATTCAGATAGCTGGTGACATTTTAATTGTCATTGGTTAAAATGAACAGTCGTCAAAATGATGGTAAAACTGATGGGCGGCTATAAAAATGGAACTATATTGTGACAGATAGTTGGGAGTTTCTCTTCTCTTCTCTTCTCTTGCATGGTACATTTAACATAAAGATAGTGAAATTGAGCTTTTATACACTAATGTGTATGTTTGTAATGTATATACTGTATCTATTACATATGTTCCCATTAGGCCCCTAACAGCAGCTCCAGTGGGGCTGTTTTTTCATGTCTAATAGGACAAAAGTAGAAACCCAGATTCTCTTAACTTCCCTTTAACAGCACAGACCCATGGCAATGATATAAATCATGCAGTACTGTAGAGAGAGAGAGAGAGAGAAAGAGAGAGAGAGAGATTGCGTGTGTGTGTGTGTGTGTGTGTGTGTGTGTGTGTGAACATGTAAAGAAAAACAGCCTTTGCGAGCTTATATTCCAAGCAAAATAAAAACATACATCAACCGCCTTATTTCAAGTCATCCCTGCAGCCCATTGAAGCAAATATCTGGCTGCTGTGGCGTAAACTGTCAGGTTATAGGAATGGAAATTAATTTTGCTCTTGTTATTTCAGATGCTAAAATAATTTTTTTCCCTACAGCCATTGATTAGTGTCTTTTTTCCCTGTAAAATATCTAAATATCCTTAAAAGGAGATTTCTTTAATTGTTATTTTTTACAATAAAGAAGCTTTACTGTAAAACACTGAGACTTGATTGAATTAAGTGTTTTCTTATCACATTGGCAATTTTTCTTCTTCTTTTAAGCATAATTATAGCTACATTTTGGTAGATTTATGCTTACAACGAGAAAAAACTAACTGTCAATGGAGTAAGAAAAAACCTCCACACAAATCAGTTTTGTTTTCGAAATGACATTTTCAGTTTTCAAACATTGCTTACCATATGCAGTAGAACAGAGAATTTATGAAAGTCTCAGTTTTCAATTGAGAAAAAAGCTGTTACAGTGTGAATGAGAGGCGTAAACTTACTAAAATGAATTCATTTTCAAACGAAAAGTGAATTATGTGGATGTAACCTTAATTCAAGATACGTATATATGTAATGAGATCTTAGTTTGTGGGCAATGGAGGAGTCAGGAGACAACGAAGCAGGTTCAAGGTCAGTACTTTAATTTGCACTTGACTTCACAAAAACGATGGTAACCATCGTTATAAACATAAAGGTAATAAATGTTGCACACTCTCAGATGCTCTCGCTGTTGTGCTTTTAGGTCACTCTAACCCCTCACTGATGCTCTGGCGTTCCTTTTTGGCCCCCCCCCCAATGTTAGGGATAATTGTGAACCAGGTGACGAGGCTTACCACTCTCTCCCGCAGACCGACACATGGCCACGCCCCCCATGGTCACTCTGACAGAGCTCCAGCATTTCTCTGTGGAAAGAGGAGAACCTTCCAGAAGAACAACCATCTCAGCAGCACTCAGAAGCCACAGAAGCCACTCCTCAGTAAAAGGCACATGACAGCCCACCTGGAGTTTGCCAAAAGGCACCAGAAGGACTCTCAGACCATGAGAAACAAAATTCTCTGGTCTGATGAAACAATGATTGAACACTTTGGCCTGAATGACAAGCGTCATGTCTGGAGGAAACCAGGCACCGCTCATCACCTGGCCAATACATCCCTACAGTGAAGCCTGGTGGTGGCAGCAATGTCCTTGAGTGGCCCAGCCAGAGCCCAGACTTGAACCTGATTGAACATCTCTGGAGAGATCTGAAAATGGCTGTGCACCGACACTCACCATCCAACCTGATGGAGCTTGAGAGGTCCTGCAAAGAAGAATGGGAGAAACTGCCCAAAAATAGGTGTGCCAAGCTTGTAGCATCATACACAAAAAGACATTTGCAAAGATTTCAAACAAACTCCTTTCACGTTATCATTATGGGGTATTGTTTGTAGAATTTTGAGTAAAATAATGAATTTAATCCATTTTGGAATAAGGCTGTAACATAACAAAATGTGGAAAAAGTGAAGCGCTGTGAATACTTTCCGGATGCACTGTAGCTTTTTAATTAAATATATCCTGTTTAATGATGTTTAGACACGTTACTACAAAAAACAAGACAAAGATAATGAAAGTGCCAGACGGGCTGGTTTGAGTATTTCTGTAACTGCTGATCTCCTGGGAATTTCACGGACAACAGTCTCTAGAGTTTACTCAGAGTGGTACCAGAAACAAAAAACATCCAGTGAGTGGCAGTTCTGCGGATGGAAATGATGAGAGAGGTAAACAGAGAATGGCCAGAATGGTTAAAACGTGACAAAGTCTATAGTAACTCAGATAATCGCTCTGTGTAATTGTGGTGAGAAGTATATCATATCAATATGTGGTGAGATGGGGTTGGCACTGTTTTGGTGGCACGAGGGGGACCTACACAAAATTAGGCATATGGTTTTAATGTTGGTACTGATAGGTGTGTATATTATATATATATAAAGTACTATGTAAGTACTGTGTTTCTGTGGTGCTATGAAAATTGCTCTGTTTGTTTTGAGAGACCCGCTTAGACCCGCCCCAACAGCGTTACTCTACCAGTGGTACTTCCGCTTTAATGGAAACAACAACACTTTTGCTGTCATGTGCCATTTATGCTTGGTTAACAATAAAATAAAAAATAAAATGTATATAGAAGTAAGTGTTTCCAATGTAGTGTCTCTGATAATACAGTATTACATATTCTTATTTTTTTTACTTTCATGTCATTAGATTCAAACTATCCAACAAATGATTTTGTAATTATTATCTGGATTTCTGAATGCAGATCAGCTGCTGTTGGTGTCTGTGCCATGCAAAATAAGTCACTTCTGTCTTTCTCTATACTGTAGACAGGCATCACAGTATTGGGGTAGCAGGTGGTACAGTGACATCTGGATGATAATGAATTCTCCTTTGGGAGTTCCCTTTTACATTTTCTCTCTCCCTCTCTCTCTCCTTCCATCTCTTTTAATCTGCACCTCATCAGGCAGGTTTCAGGCCTGTGTCTCAGCCCTCAAGAGGTTCTCCATTAGCCCTTTGGAGCAATAGTGGGCAACTCTAGTGATCTTCCTCTCAGCTTTTCCAGCAAACCTTTTATCTTTTTTCCTTTCAGTCTTTCTCTGTCTCACTTGGTTTCTTCCTTAGGGATCTTTTCAGGATGGGACCATAATGATGCGTTAAATTCTCTCATCTGCTTCCAGCAGCTGTTGTCTCTGAGGAAAGAAGTGAGAGACAGTAGAAGGACAGTAGAAGAAGTACGCTTCAGTCTCTGGTCAATGTGCTGTGACTATTCTGATACAGCCAGAGGAGCTTGGATTCTGGAGTTTTTCTTCTGTTAATGTCCTATGAACTTAGAAACTGGTGATTTGCTTAATTAGCATTAAATGGAGAGGTGTGTCAACCTGTTTTTTTTTTTTTTTTTAAGATTTGAACAAATTAAGCATCCCAGGAAAAATTCAAGTGTGTTCTAACTGGTTTCAAGTCTAAAGTTCTAAAGTGTTCCACTGTTGCCTGCAGACCTCCATTTGTCAGTTCTGTATTGTTCCTACATGGTGCTGGCATTGCGATCTAGTGCTTTACTCAAAGTGGGGTAGCAGTTCTCCTGTACTCTTTGTTGTATTTTTATTTTTTCAGGAATTTTCCAGGTTTTAAACAAGTTAAGCTCAATTGATGGCATTTGTGGCACAACGTTGACTACCACTTATAAATTCAACCCTTCCCTCTTAAAAAAAAAACAAAATACAGTAAAGAACTTACAGTGGAAGTGAATGGGTCCAGTTCATAAACATGAATATACACATTGTTTCACAAGTATAGCCATAAGGGCTGAACATTATAGCTATTAAAATGATTTTAGTGTGATAAAATCACTTACTAACCTTTCTCAGGTGGAAGCTTGAGGCATAAACAAAAGTCTCCACTTGCTTTCCATTTAATCTCATTGTTGTCTTGCAGAGCCAAATTAGATATTAAAGATATCTCATTTGTGACTTTTCTTTCATATGGCTAGATACGACAGTAGATGCACTGGTTAATTAAACAGCAACAAAGCGTTGTCTTCTTTCTCTTTCTTCTTCTTTATCTCCTACTCTCTCATCCCATTTGTTACTCTCCCTGGTAGGCTTGACAGGACAGGAAAAATGGAGTGTGCCACATGAAGCGGCAAACAGCCTTATTTCAATGGGCTTTGGAGAATCAATTTTGACCAGTGAAGGGCCCCTGAAATAAATGGCAGGGCCCTTCCAAGGCCAGCATAAATACCCATTAGGGTTTCTTATTGTCTTAGTGGCAGGTACGGAGGGTGATTTGCTGGGAAAATTGAGTGTGTTGCTGCATTTGTCAATGTTCTCTCTTGTCAGAGAACCAATGTCTTGGTAATTGGCAGAGAAATTATTCAGTCTGTTTACAATTTGAAAGTGGCCATTGCACGACTTTAACTACTCATAACGCATTGATCGCCTCTGGATGGTGGGGTGCCCTCCTTTCTCAGTTCCCTTTCATGTGCTCTGGATTAGAAAGCTTATTCATCATAACATTTTATGCTAGCAAAGGCTAATAGAGATTTGGTTCTGTTTGGCATAGCACCATTTATGTGCCGCAGTTAAGCAAATGGAGCGATTTTATAACTTACTATAACTTATTGCTTTGCGTGAAAAAGACCAGTCCTGATCAGTGCCTTTTTGGACAATTGATTTATTTTTGGAACATGGTTAGCAAACCAACGTTTTATCACAGTGGAGACCTTTCTGTATTGTTTGTAAATGCCTATTGAATTTTTTTTTTTATAGAAATGTTAGTGAATTATTTCATTTGTTTCTCTCCTTTAAATGAATTGTTTACCCCAAAATGAAAATTCTGTTTTAATTTACTCATATGACTTTATTGGTCATGTCTAGAAGGGAACCCATGATCATCAGGAGAGACACATGCAACATTTATTGTTTACTTTTCTCCATGGAACACAAAATGAGATCTTTAGCAGGAAATTCTGGCTGCTTTTTTCCATATAACTATATATTAATATAAAGTAAGTCCATCCATCCATCTTCTATAGATGCTTGTCCTATGCAGGGTCACTGGTAGTGCTGGAGCCTGTCCTAGCTGTCTCTAGCGAAAGGTGTGGAAACACCATGGACAGGTGGCGATTCCATCACAGGGCTAACACTCACAGATATACACATTTTCAAGAATTCCTTCTCAAACAGTAGCCCCATGTGCTGCAATGGTGAAGACATGTCCCTGTTCTTCCCCGTTATACCTTCCATGGGTTTTGTTCATATAAGATCATCTTTAGATCATAATTGGCCTCATCTGTTTCAGAGACAGCACTTCGGAAATTAAAAACAAAGTTTTCAAAGTGATCAAAGTTTGTGTGATTCCTTCGGGAGAAGTTCAAATCTGCCAACAGGAGCTGGAAGATAAGTGGCTCTCTTTAGAGTAGACTGATAAAGATAACGCTCATAATTTGCATAAAGTTAAACTTTCCTCAACATTATTGTGTCACTCGCCATGGCAGTTTCTCGGCTCTCATTGAAAATGAATGACATCCTGTCACTTTGTCTCTGTGTGTTTCTGGCGGTGTGAATGAGGCTTCAGTCTCTCTTTCAACCTCTCTCTCATTCCTCTCGTTAAGAATCTTGTTCAAAACACACGAGTTCCCATTGTGTATGTAGTAAAGCCACCCAGTAGAATCACATCTTGTTCAATATCACAGGAAACTTCCAAGGTCTTGGTCAGATTCACTTGTGTGCTAGAATAACCCCTTGAACTTGTGGTAAACCCTGTTTACCCCCCTGAATTACTTACAGATTGAGTGGCTGTGTTGAAACACCTCATCACCCTGGATGAATTGCTCCCTTTAAGTAGCTAGAATGCTGCAAATCAACTCACTCTGGTGCTTTCTGTGTGTAATGCTTCGGGACATGGCTCTGACTGCTTCTACATTCAATCAATTCATGTGACCACCCTGTCCCTATCCCATCCAACCTCATATATCAGGGATACTGGTCAATGTCAGGTCCACAGAGACACTGCTGATGTAAGCGACAGTGACATCAGGCTTATAGGCTGCTCAGACGCAGCTGGCCACACTGTCTGATCAGTGAAATGGTATTGGGGTTGAAAGAAAGGCAAGGTTTTCCTAGTCTCAACCAAAGATATCATGCCCACAGACTACCCACAGTTCATTCATGAAGTGTCTGATGTATATTGTACATAAATATTGCAACAACATTCTGATTAGCTGCATTTTCTAGGATTCAGGGTTTTATTTTTTTATCAGTCCTTTGGGAAACAAAGGTGATGTTAACATTGCAGTAGAATACGCTCATCCTGATCTCATTAAATGTATGCGGCTGTGGCGACATTTTTGCAAAATTACATTATGTACATTCTCCCAAACAGATGAGGCTTTGAAGGTTGATGCTGCATTAAGTTTTAAATCAACAGAATCAACTTTCCTACACTACATCTTAAACCTAAACCTAACCAATAGTGTCATGAAAAGCAAATGTGAGATGACAAATGTTGTTGCTGAAGCAACCATGTCATTTTGTGGTGCTTCTATGACACTTTCTGTTCACATGTCGATTCGCATGCTTTTCAAGTCTTTTACTTCGGTCCTTTGCATTCCATGTGCAGCACATAAGTTGAGCTACTACACAATTTGATCACGCTTGGACAATGTTGTTATTGTAGTTGGTTTGGGCACGGCTGTCTTCAAGTTCTCTAGGGGGAGGCTTCCTTTCACCCAATTTGAAAACCCCTGGTTTAGATGATATAAAATAGTCCTGCACCCAATACTCAGTTAAAAAGCATTCAAAAAGCCACCGTTGGTAAATTAAGATTTGACGGGTGAACTTGCACCTTGATTGGACATACATTTTTAGTTTACAAGGAATACGTTACAACTAGCTTTAATGAGGAAACTCTAATCTTGGAATTTGGCAATGTTTGTGAGGTTCATGGCATCAAATCTTTCACAAAGTGCCCTCATCCCTTGCGGTCCTCCTCCAAGTCCACACTTTGGGGATGTAATGCTGCATAGACTGTTTGTTAGTCCATTGTGGGCTCGGAAAAGGCTGCATTGGGGGTGCATAGTGGTCAAAAGGGGGCACCCTACAGTCACATTATTTAGACATGTGTTAGCAAAGGCCACAAGACCGCAAGTCAACATCAAATGCAGCATTTGGGGCAGGGTATATGTAAGCTGCAGAAAAGTTATGAAAATATATCCTTGTCTACAATTGTATTATTAGTTTTTTTATTTTTTTTGAATTTTTCATGTTTTTCTGTCCCTTAACATCATGTAAAAAGTGCATTGCGATTGGTCATTTAACATGTTGCTCAGATGGTCTGTTGCTCACTAAGTGGACGGTTTTGTCTTGTGCAGAATAAACTACAATGTGGACCAGACTTAATGCCGATAGTTCAAACTTTTGGCTCTTTAAGATTTGGCCCTCCTCGCTCATCTCATGGTTCTGACAAGCTCATTCAGAACTACTGATTGTGACTTTGAAATGTATTCCTGGTTTAGTTGTTGTTAGGTCAGGAAGAAGAGATATCAGCCTCTGAAATACATGCAGGAACAGACTTATCTCACTGTTCATTTTGCAAGAGAAGGATACAAGTTTTTAAGATGAAATCGTCTATGCTTACTGAAAATCTAATCAATGCCCTCAGTGGCTGTTGCTGGAATTGTTGCTCCAATTTTAGGGTGAAAACTCCACAGAGATGTGCTAAAAGCAAGTTGTAGTTTTAGTTGTTAATGCTGTAATTTTGTCAACAGGAATGCATGTTGTATTATATAAAATCATGTATGCTTTTTTTTAAATGTGAACGTGAATACTTACTCTTTCCTTGGGACCAGAACCCGTGTCTCAGAGGCTGCTCAGTCATGCCACAGAAAAAGTTAAATACATTTTACATTAAATTAAGCTTGTCAGTAACTAGGCAGAATGAGGTTGATGTCAGAGAACTGGAATATTTGGTAGCAACCTGTTGAGTTCCTGTGTGTTAATGTTGGCATGGTATCTCCTACATTGAGAAAACTGTGCCATGTGTTTAAGTTGGAAAACTCTAAAGAAACCTGGTAGCTTTAAATGTATTACATTTTGAAGATAGGTTCAAAGACAAATTGCTTATTAATGCACCCGACTTGTGCTAATTTCCATCTCTGTCTCCTAAAGCCAACTAAAATTGAAATTAAAATTTAAAACCAATTTTTAAACTAAGTTGAACAGTATCTTTTCATCTATAGTAATGACCTGGGTATTGATTGCCCAAATGCTTTGGTATCACAAAGCACTCTGAATATTTTCCCATGAAATGTGTTTCCCCCCCTCTCCTGATAAGACTTGAGGGAGAACACGAGCAATTATCTTCAAATGAGCTCAGCTCCTTGGTGATGTCTTTCTGCTCATCAAGGAAATACTGTCAGGGAAATGACCCCTGCTGGGCCCCTGTAGAGCGGGATGGTCTCTGGATTAAAGCTGAACGCTAATGTGCCAAAATTTCTACCAATTCTACCCTTCTGTATTGAAGAGTCATCTTAAGTATTAGTACAAATCAGCACATTGAAAGTGTTATGTGTGATTGAGTGTACTCTATTATTAATTTTGGTTATTAGTAATAAAAAAAGTTTGATAAAAATAACAAATAATGAATGTGGGTATTAACAAAACACATAAACATCGAATCAATATTTAACATTTAAACCCCACTATTATTCCTCGCCAATCACCAACCACACCCTGACCCCTGAAATATAACAGGTAGTTACATTTTGGAATACAATTAATTTTAATAACATTGATCTTCCCAATCATAGATAAATGTAATGGAGCAAACCTTCCTACATCGCTTGAAAACGTCTAGGTTACTGTTGTAACCTCCGTTCCCTGTCTGTCGCTCACTTCAACGTTGTGTCGAGTGAAGCGACACTAGGGGACTTTCTTGAAGGCCTCGGTTACCTCTGTACTTGAGAAAAGGCCAATGAAAATTTGGCAGACAGAATTTGCATGTTCCTCCCTCAGACATACGGGTATAAAGGGAGGGAATCATGCCTCTGTACATTCAGGTTTTGCACTGAGGTGTCAAGAATAAGGTTCGGCCATTGCAGCGGCTCGGTTCAGCATCGTGGCCAGGGGGACACAACGTCTCTTTCCATCCACCAGGGAACGGAGGTTAGAAAAGTAAGAGGTTAGTTGTGTCAAGTGAAGCGACACCATGGGTCCCTATTCAATCGCACCATGCGCTGAACCGTGTATGTGCACTACTAATGCAGGTGCGGGCAGGTAGTTGCATGACAAAGTGACAGGCTGCGTCAGACTGCACGCATGGGAGCAGGCCACACCAGCCGCGCCTTTTATCTATCTATGTTTCTTGCATAAAGTTAAAGTGGCTGGGGCCATCTTAATGGTATCACACGCATCGGGGAAGGCGTTCTTTTCCAACTCCTATTCTTTCAGGGGGAAAAGACCCCGTGGAGACCACCACCTGTCCAGGCTGGGGAGAGGTAAAGAGTGGTAAAATACATCACATGTGTTTTCAGGCCACATGTGAAAATGCTGCGGTGGTAGATCCTACCTGCTGAGAGGGAGGAGTTGCTACAAATACGGCGACTGGGGGGCAGCGGGGACTGCCCAAGGGCCTGTAGGGGGACCGTACTGTGGAAAATACACACAGGGTTATTAATCCACAAGGGCCCATCCTGTGGAGCACCTATTCCAGTACAGAGTAATTTTAGTATCCATAGTGGGTCTGGTCGGGGAATTCCTCTTCTGAATTCGCGGACCAGAGGGCTAAGGAGGAAGAACATCAGGGAAGCATGAATCTAGTGGACTCTTCTGGGGGAAAAGAGCGCACGTGATCACCTCAGTGGAGGAGAAGGCCGCTATGGGCAAGCAGAACACCCGGTCAGAAGTTCCACTTTCCAGAGTTCTGTGTGCTCGGACCTGAGAGAACACGGGATGAGACCGAATCAACCCTGATATTGTAGAATCTCATAAAGATATTGAGTGTTGCCCAGCTCACTGCTCTGCAGATGTCTGCTAGGGAGGTGCCGTTGGCCAGTGCCCACAAAGATGCCACACTTCTCGTAGAGTGTGCTCGAACCTGCAAGGTGTGATAGGCCCGTGCCTATGGCATCAACGACCCAGTGGGAAAGCCTCTTTTTGAAGACAGTGTTCCCTTTCCGCTGTCCACCAAAGTAGACAAAGAGCTGCTCAGAACATCTAAAGTTCTGTGTGCGGTCCACATAGGTACGCAAAGCACGCATAGGACACAGCAACGAAAAGGCTGGGTCTGCCTCCTCCTGGGGCAGCTTCGCTTGTAGGTTCACTACCTGGTCCCTGAAAGGGGTCATAGGAACCTTGGGCACGTAGCCCGGTCAAGTCCTCAGGACGAGATGGGTGTCTCTCGCATGAGATCCGAGAACCAAGTCTGTGTGGGCCTGTACGGGGCCACCAGAGTGACTTGTCCCTCATCCTCCCTGACCTTGCACAGCACCCTTGCAAGTAGGCTCACTGGGGGAAATGCGTACTTGCGCAGCCCCCAGGGCCAGCTGTGTGCCAGCGCATCTGTCCCGAGGGGAGTCTCGGCTAGAGTACAGAGCGGGCAGTGGGAGGTCCACCTTCCTTGACAATAAAGTATTATATCTGTATTTCAAACGGGTCAATTCTGTGTTCCAACTCCACAAGTTCCCATACTTTGGAATTTTTTTATGAATGAGGCATACTGTATGATCTGACCCCTAAGAACCACCTTAAGTGCATCCCAAGCTACACCCACAGAAGATACTGAGGTCCAGTTCGTCTCCATATAGACATTGATTTCAGCCTTTTGCATTTGTTGGAATTCAGGATTTTGCAAAAGGGGTACATTAAAGTGGCAACTATATGATTTCCTTTTCTCCATATGTGGCAAAAACTCTAAACTCAACAGGTTGTGTGATCTGAGACTAAGATGTTTCCAATCGAGCCTTCAACAACAGATGAAATGAGGGACTTAGATATATATATAAAAAAAAATCTTCTCTAGAATAAATCTTATGGGCTGATATTTATAGTCCCTAACAAATGAGTTCAAAAGTCTCCAAATATCCTGTGAAGTGTCTCCAAATATGCTGTGAAGTGTCTTTTTGCATACTTTTGCTTTACTGAGTCCATCAAAAGATTAACGTCTCCTCCCAATGTTATATCACGAGGAGTGCCAGCGGCTTGCAAAATCCCTTCAAGACCTATAAAAAAGCCCTGATCATCAGCGTTAGTTGTGTAAATATTAGCCAAAATCAACCTTTGCCCCTGGATTTCAGCTAAAACAATAATAACTCTTCTTAATTTATCTTTAATCTGTTTGAGACATTTGAATTGTAGATGTTTAATTATCAGTGTAATCACTCCCCTGCTCTTACTTGAGCCAGCATTAACGAAAACATGTCCACCTACACATTTTTCAGCTTCCTGTGGGGAAGATGCATTTTTTGAAGGAACACTATATCATATTTCTTATGTTTAAGAAGAGAAATAACCTTCATTTTATGGGGTGCCCCAAACCATTCACATTCACGTGGAGAGAGACAATCCACTCATATTAACAGTTGACATTTTGACATATTAGAAAAAATGCATTGTGTCAAAAACAACATTATAAAGACCACATTCCAACATTAGAGCAACAAACAAACCCTGAACTTCCCCAGAACAAAAAAATAAATAAAAAAATAAAAATGTGCACATTAACCCCATACACGACAGCGTCCATCGCTGTAAACTCAAACAGTCCATATACACCTACGTGAGCCCCCGCAACAACTTTGCCATCTGATTGCTCGAGTCTAGGGTTTCTATACACATTTTGTGAGACAGAATTACACAACAGAAAATAATCTATAAAACAAACTCCATCCAATAGGAGGCATAAGACATTCGGTCAAATCGGTTTGTACCACCGCTACCAGGTGCAATTTCAACAATTCGGACGTTGTTTCACCGGTTACGAGCGGTCAAGGTCTTCCAGCTTTTCCCAAACATGTTCCAAGTCCACCTTGATCGCTAGCAGATTAGCAGATTACCTTCTCCGATGACTCCAGATAGTCAATCCTTTTCTCAATGTCCCCCACTCTTGTAACCAACTCAGAGAATTTAGTCTCCTTGGCAGTGATCGATTGACATATTACAGCATGATCCTCCAAGTCAGCAACAACCCGCTCGACATTGATGCTGAATCTCTCCCGCTGCACCATCCAAACTGACCCCGGTCAGTGGCCCTGTCAAGGGTGTCAGCTTGAGCAAGGAAGTGTCTTTTAATGTCTCCAGAGCCCGAGGGTTTTGAATTCTTTGAAATATTGTCTTCATAGAACAGTTATGGAACAGGGTGTATCGAATCTCACTGGTTTATGACACAAAAAGTATTAAAAACTAGCAAAGTGCGCAGTGCTCACCGTTCACACACCCCACCCTTGCATGGTGTGTGCTCACCGTTCACACACCCCACCCTTGCATGGTGCCACGTAACCTGAATGTGAGTATTATCAAATTATTTCACACATACTTGTTATGATTATTTTCTAGCATATTAAAGAAATCGGCAGTTCAGAGCTGTAAACGAGTTACCTTTAAAGAAAAGTACTATGTTGGGTCCATGGTACAGTGATGGTATTATATGGTAATACAGATGTACTTATATCATGGTATTGATGATAAACACAATTTCAAAGAATATCAAGATATTACCATGGTACATGTTGAAAAAAAAAAACATGGCGTTACCATAGTTCATGTCTAGAAAACAATGGCCTTACCCCTACAAAAAAGTACTGGGGTGGTACAATGATACAGTGAGGGTATTAGATGATGGTACTTTTTATAGATTATGGTTTACCATGGTACTAATATTCATTTACCATAACATTTACATGGTACTCCAAGGAACTTCTAAGATTGTCTTGGCATTACCATTGTTCATGTCTAAAAACTATGGTATTACCATCATATATTTTTGTCAGTATACCATAGTTCCATGCTAAGTGAACAATGTACTTTTTATAGCAATTATAATTCAAATCAGTTTAGATGTTCAAGACATCAAATCATATGCTATATATGCTATACATTAAACTTTATTAGATGTCAGACATTTCAGTGTTGTTTTAAATGCATTTTTAAAGACCAGCAATACCAATCCTTCAAACATTTTTGCTGATCTCTCTTTTGTCTGAGGCCGGGGTGCTTCCAGGTTTGTGATTAGCATATATATGGCTTGTGAGGACATACTCATTTCACTTCATGCTGTTTTAAAGTGCCTTATTAGCATCTTTGCCATGGCAACCGTAAAATGATCTTAAATATGGTGTGTGCTGTGGTGTCCCTGTCTGGAGGGGCTCTGTTGATGTGATTTTCTCAAACAAAGCGTTAGGGTTGTCCACCTCTTACTGAATGCAAATGCTACAGCCTCAAGATACACACAAGAACTATTACGGAATTAGCATAATTTCCAATTCCTGCTGTTAATTCGTTTTTGTTTTGAGATGTGTTTATTTGGATATTCCCCATCCATAGGAATGTAGTTATTACATTGTCAAACATAGTTTAACTCCTTCACATGTGATTGTTCATTTTATGCTTTTGGTTTAGTGCTCAATGAATCATGAATAAAAACAAATGATTTAGGTTTTAATGCATGTATATGTCGCCTAAAAAAACATTTTAGTGTACCAACAAATTACTTATTTTGTAAGGTCATCGTCTTTGAATGCAAGCAAATGTTGAGAAAAAAGCACTATGACAACCATTTTTGCAACAGTTCAACTAACTCTTGACGCAAAAAGATTATTGTTGTCATTTTTATTGCAGCATTTAATTTAAATCTAACCAAAGAGGCAGTTTTTTAATTCTGTGGCTGAATGATATTGTGAGGGAATGGTATGGTATGTGAAATATTCACCTCACCTGTTTGTGAGCCTCCCCCCGCCACTTACTCTCTCACTCTCTCTCTCTCTCTCTCTCTCTCTCTCTCTCTCTCTCTCATTTCTCTAATTTGTATTCGAAGCTCCATCACAATGCAGCAAGCCCCCCTCCCCAATTGCCTCAACATGTCAAGGTGCAGGGTTGCTTAGAAACACACATTGGCCTTCTCAGATGGTACTATAGGAAAGGATGCTGGCTCATTGTGGGGATTGCCAGAAAGCTGCATCCTCCTCTAATGAAAGGGGTACAGAGAAAGAAAGAGGGTGGCACTTTTAAGAGAATGTATGCATGTTCATTAGACAGAATTTAGGTTAATATCATGAACAGGGGTGTAAAAAGTACTCAAATTATACTTAAGTAAAAGTATGGATACTGAGTGAATATTTTACTCATTTAAATCTACAAGTATCTAGCCAGAAACATACTTGAGTGAATGTAAAAAAGCACCACATTAAATTGTACTTAAGTATTAGAAAAGTAAAAGAAACAGCAAGAATTAAAACAGATTTGATTTAAAATGTCCTTGGTGATTGGGAGACAAAGGAGACATATCAGCTTGTATGAATCCTTACTAACTCCACTAAAGGAAAATAAGTCACTAAGGTAGGGCCTAGGGCTGGGTATTGATACAGATTTTTCGATATGATTCCGATTCACAAGCTCTCGATTCGATATCAAATCATATGGGTGTATGTCCCCTTTGTTTACATATGAATTAAATTCCTGTAACATCTATATGTGTTTTTGTTCATGTTTTGTTTATGTCCTTTATTTTGAAAAGTTTGTTCATGTTCCATGCCATGTTTTGTTCCTGTTTTCTTGTCATGTGATCATCCTGTTTCCCTCCATGTTCATGTGTCTTGTTTTCATTGGATCATTGTTTGATTACTTTGTTATTAGTTCTAGTTTGTCATTGGTTTATGTTCCACCTTGTCCATGTATTTAAGCCCTCATGTATTGCACTGTTGTTTCGTTCTAGTCATAGCCAAGTTAAATCAAGTCAAGTTTATGTTCATTGTTCTTGTTTTTTTTAGTTCACGTTTTATATTAGGGTTACTTGTTATCATATTTGGAAAAATAAACTGCACTTGGGTTCCCACTTCGCCATCGTCTCTTTGTCCTTGCCAGCATTGTTACAGAGGTAGAGTATTCGGTAACAATGCTGGCAAGGTCGAAGAGACGATGACGATGGCAATGTGTGAACCCAAGTGCAGTTTATTTTTCCAAACGTGATAACAAGTAACCCTAATATAAAACGTGAACTAAACAAAACATTAACAAGAACAATGAACATAAACTTGACTTCACTTAACTTGGCTATGACTAGAACGAAACAACAGTGTTACACATACAATACTCGACACTGGACAATGACAACATGAGGGCTTAAATACATGGACAAGGGGGAACATAAACCAACTCAAATAGTTTTCCATTGAATTTGACCCAAATCATGAACAAAGGACAAAGATTATTCACAGTAGCCATGGCTGGATGATATATTGTGTATATGCATCTGTCATATAGCACAATGCATTTTTTGTTACAAGTATGTCATTTGGTGGATTGACAGTATGAATGAAAGACCTATTCAAGGATACATACAGAGAAACTGCAAAATAAACATTGCCATTTAAAAGTTTTCTGTTTGCACATTTACACCAGTTTCATACGATAACCTGCAAACTATGTAATATGTACTGAATTTATTTTATGCCTATTTTCATTAAAAAAAATATGTGTTCATAATGGTAGTATGTGTTGTACTACATTCAATTTATACTATACAGTATAAACAAACAAACAAACTTTGCGTGAATTGGGGATAAAATGTGATTAATTGTCATGAAAATAATATCAAAATGAAAAAAAAAAACAAACAAAAAAAGATTCATCTTATTTATGCAAAAATACATAAATACAGAATATATATACACTCACCTAAAGGATTATTAGGAACACCATACTAATACTGTGTTTGACCCCCTTTCGCCTTCAGAACTGCCTTAATTCTACATGGCATTGATTCAACAAGGTGCTGAAAGCATTCTTTAGAAATGTTGGCCCATATTGATAGGATAGCATCTTGCAGTTGATGGAGATTTGTGGGATGCACATCCAGGGCACGAAGCTCCCGTTCCACCACATCCCAAAGATGCTCTATTGGGTTGAGATCTGGTGACTGTGGGGGCCATTTTAGTACAGTGAACTCATTGTCATGTTCAAGAAACCAATTTGAAATGATTCGAGCTTTGTGACATGGTGCATTATCCTGCTGGAAGTAGCCATCAGAGGATGGGTACATGGTGGCCATAAAGGGATGGACATGGTCAGAAGCAATGCTCAGGTAGGCTGTGGCATTTAAACGATGCCCAATTGGCACTAAGGGGCCTAAAGTGTGCCAAGAAAACATCCCCGACACCATTACACCACCACCACCAGCCTGCACAGTGGTAACAAGGCATGATGGATCCAGTTTCTCATTCTGTTTATGCCAAATTCTGACTCTACCATCTGAATGTCTCAACAGAAATCGAGACTCATCAAACCAGGCAACATTTTTCCAGTCTTCAACTGTCCAATTTTGGTGAGCTCTTGCAAATTGTAGCCTCTTTTTCCTATTTGTAGTGGAGATGAGTGGTACCCGGTGGGGTCTTCTGCTGTTGTAGCCCATCCGCCTCAAGGTTGTGCGTGTTGTGGCTTCACAAATGCTTTGCTGCATACCTCGGTTGTAACGAGTGGTTATTTCAGGCAAAGTTGCTCTTCTATCAGCTTGAATCAGTCGGCCCATTCTCCTCTGACCTCTAGCATCAACAAGGCATTTTCGCCCACAGGACTGCTGCATACTGGATGTTTTTCCCTTTTCACACCATTCTTTGTAAACCCTAGAAATGGTTGTGCATGAAAATCCCAGTATCTGAGCAGATTGTGAAATACTCAGACCGGCCCGTCGCTCAAAATTGCTTAAATCACCTTTCTTTCCCATTCCGACATTCAGTTTGGAGATCAGGAGATTGTCTTGACCAGGACCACACCCCTAAATGCATTGAAGCAACTGCCATGTGATTGGTTGATTAGATAATTGCATTAATGAGAAATTGAACAGGTGTTCCTAATAATCCTTTAGGTGAGTGTGTATATATATATATATATATATATATGGATTTTGGAGTGCAATATGACCCAGATGTTTCTTCTTGTTAGGCTATTCACCCACTTAATAGATCACAGGATAATTTCCCCCATTTATTCATCCAAGTCAGAGATTTTTCCATTACGTTCACCCCCTGCTCATCCCAAGCATTTCTGATCCGCTCATTTGCTGTAATTTGAGTTATTAATGGCATCTACTTGCATCCTTATATCACAATTAGCAAAGCAATTCAAACAGAGAGTGGAGAAAACCAGAGGTGTACAGCTACATCTCAACTCCTCTGTTATCTTCATTTGATCTTCATTTTGATATCTCTTTCTCAATTAATCTCTCTCTCCAATCGTTATTCTCCCATTAGCAGTTGTGCCATTCTGTTCCTAAGCAATCTCAACCCCTACATATACCCTTTTGTCTGCTAATGTAATTGTGTATCTAAACTCAGTTATGCTTTGTTTTGTTTCGACGCCATTGAAATTTTGGCTGCGGTGACCCTTAATAAACCTCATGGTAGTGAAATCCTCACAGCCTATTATCACATTAAACATTGATGGTGAATTGATAAAAAAAAAAACATATGATCGATGTGGCTTGCAAAGCAGGATCTTTGAACTGTCTTCCCTTTTAATGGTTGACGACTGTTAAACTGAAAGAAAATTACAGCAAGATTAACAGATCAGAAGGAATGAAGTTTGAATGCTTGCCTTTTTGTCTCTTTCATGTGGTCTCTGCAGGTGAGTATTCAGTCCATCTGTAAATGATTTTTTACACTTACTATCTACTGCTACTCATTTTTACTAATCATCCAGAAAAATAAAAGACTTTGACTAGACAAATGTTTGCTTTATATAAACAGTCTGTCACCATCCTGTCACCTTCTCAGATTGTGTTTCTGTCTGCCGGGACTGTGGCATTATCGTCCTGTCTCGTGTTTCGTGTACCTTCTTTGTGTGAACCCACGGGTCTGGTTGTTAGTGACTGCCATGCACAAATTACTGCCGTGTGCTCTCCAGTGATGTCACATCATGTTGGGTTTTGTCTGACGAAGACCGTGGCATCACCGTTCCCTGTTTGTTTTGGTCAAAGCGTGTTTACAGTTTGCCCTCATGTGTTTCAGGTGTTGCTGGCACGCGGAATCAGCATTTCCATGGGAACCCTGATTGTTTCCATGGGAACACGGATCATGACAACTTTCAGCTGCGAGCGGCACCTGTCTGTTTCCTGTTTATTTAAATCCCCTCGTTTGTCATGTCCGGCGCTGGATTGTTCAATGAGGTTTAACGTTAATGTAGTTCAATGTCGAATGGAGTCTAACCTATGCTAAATACGTATTCTGTCAAGCTGTTGGTGCTGTCTCGTGTATTTGTCGGTTACCTGTCTCTGCTCACATGTCGGGGGTGTGGTTACCTTCCAGCTTGCTGTACACTTGTTTATCAGCACTCATGAAGCTTTGACGGAGGATACCCCAGTTTAAGTTGACATTTATTGTTTTAAATAAATACTTTGAACTGTTCCTCTGCTATTGGGTCTCTGTCTGATGCTTTCTGAGACACTCTTCATTTGCTATCACTTACTCTAAGACAACATATTATAACCTAATTTATTTAAGTATAGTTTGTGTTGTGTTAGTCGATGTAAGTTTGTAGGATGCCAACTGTCGGTAAAGGTGCACCCTTGTTTTTTTTTTGTGGATTTCAGTCTACATGGCACTTTTTTGTGCCAAGCAAAGGCAAAAAATATATGAGGAGCTCAAATCTGCTGGATGGATCTCTATATTATTAGATCAACACATGTGGCCTTGCCTGTCTTTAGATAGATAGAGAGGGAGAGCGATAGACAGAAGAGAACTGAGGAGAATACATCCGTTACTGTGATGGAAGTCTAGCTGACCTCGGTCATGTTAGATTTGACACTGTGAACGCAGCTTCCTGTGTTTGATATATCATAAATCTGTGTTTCAGTTTTATGAGGGTTGTTTCGTTAATATCAGGAACCATTCGTATACAGTAGATTGATTAATAATAGCAGGCTTACTGTCAGCTGTTTGTTAAATCCTTTCTTCCCAATGTGACTAAAGCGTAATTGCATGGATGATTGATGCATGAGCTGTATGTAATAATATGTTTATGTTATATGTTTTAAATGGCCATTTTATTATGATTGTAATGGTTGACCATGTTTGGATTGCACGCCTATCAATCAAGGAAGATTTGTTTTTATTCTTGTCAAATCCTTGTTCCGCATAGAAAATTAAATTAAACAAATAACCATTGAGTAGTAGGGAGATTTTGGTACTACAGTCGAAACTTGACTATGGGGAACTTGAAAATGGCACATTGACAAGCAAAGTCATTATTGGAGGTTTACCGGTGTTGACAGTTTAAATAGGAACAAGGGAATAGAAATATGCAGCATAAATAATTTATATAACTTTTCAAATTCAGAGCTTCTGTCAGCATTCGGAAACTAAGACGAATAGATTAGGACACCCAAATACTATAGTGCATATTGATAATGGCCTAATTAGATTGTACTATGTTTGCCTAGTGGCCACAGGCCAGAATTCAGTCTTTTGGCTCTTTTTAGGGCCAGAGAGTTGCTCTGTTCCAAAACTTAGTAAGCTGATTTGCCATCTACTGCCTACATAGGCAGCTGCCTTCTATGGCTGAATCCAAACTGAAATAGGACCTTATAAGTGGCCAATGTGGAAAGATCTACATAGGCAGCAAGTTGTGTGTCATACCAATAGTGTTCCACACATAAAGTGCACAGGAAACTCAACTCACAATGGATCCTTTTCACATTTCCATGTTTGGAACGTGAAACTAAACTATATAAATTGTTAACTAGGGCTGTCGATTTAACGTGTAAATTTAGTGTGATCAATTATTTTAAAATGAATGTGCTTAGTCAATTAACGCAATTAGTCATGTAAATTCCTTAATATAAGTAAAACATTTTCAACAATGGGAGCATTTAAAGCTTGACGTATGTGTAATTGGTGTTTTCACGAGCCATGTCTGTAGAGGGTAGTCAGCAAGCCTCAACAAACCTCACAGGCAGCACAGCCACACACAGGATTTGTTTCAACTACTTTTATCTTGGAGAAGTGTTGCAGGGTTTATGATCGTGAAAACTAGTGAAACATATGAAGTATATGCAAAAAGACCAAACAATTAAAGATTAAATTAATTGTGATTAATTGTATTAATTAATACAATTAATTAATATTAAAATTGTAATCTACTGATAGCCCTACTTTAACTTAAACTTCGAAGAAGGCGAGATCATAGCAAAAATATTTTTTGTTTTCCCATTTGCTTCAACCGCAAAATTAAAAATTCCAATATTATGTTTCCATGACTTTCCACAAGAGGAAGAAAATGGAGACCATGGATTACGGCAATCAAAATAGAGAAAAATGCTAAATTTTCACTCCATTAGCTGTATTTTTCTTTTAATTAATCTCAGAGTAATATAACAAAGTAAAATGCTGAATTATTTTGCACATGTGCTTTAAAAGCTTCGGTCTTGGTAAGTTTGTGAAAAAGAGCGAAAGAAATATGAAATAGTCTTTCTGACTAAACTTTTAAATGCACATCACATTGTATTAATGACTTCTGACCTCGTAAGTCTGAACTTGCCAGAATTTGGGCTTGAACACAGCATTTAGTCAACATTTTCCTCATGTTGTCGGCCATCTTGGATGGAATTTGTTATTTTACTAAGCTTTTATTTTCGTTGGAGACATTCGATTCTGCCTTTAAATTGGGCCAAATGTTTTCTTAGAAAAACATTTCTTACCTGTTGGAACAGTCTTTGCATTAGCAGTGCACCTATGATGCCTTTAAATACTGCATACGCAGGCAGCTCACTAGCTTTTGGAACTGAGCCAGTTTAAACTAATCCAACACATCCAGCACTGGTGGCTGAGATCTGGGTTACTTTAGGAGCTAACTCAGTGGATCTGCCACACATCTGGGGGTTTGTTAGCTCAGAATACCTAAGTCAAGCTTTCGGGTGGTCAGCCTTGTTAACATCTGACACAACTAGCGTTAGGTTTCACTCTAGTACTGGCTGAATACTGTCTTGTGGCCGAGGGGGGCCAATTTATGCAGCTCTATAAGAAATAGCTTGGGAAGACAGGGGAAAGGTCTGGGTGGGAAGTTTCCTGAAGTCAAACCCAAGTGTGCACTTAACCGTATACTCAGTGGGGCAGCTACAATGGCTGCCCTGTGTGAAGAAGTAACTCAATGCCAATTAAAAGTGGAAAAAGTTGAAGTGTCAGTGTAGAAAGGCAAAGTACAGGAAAGAAAAACGTGGTTTCAATCCTGATACCTTTGACTCCTGACAAGTTTTCCGTCACACAGGAGCAATAGCCAAGAGAACAGCAAACTGACATTCAGGGAGATGTTTTAAATAGAATCACAATATTAGCAATAGCTTCTCTTGTTATCCGCAGTAAATGATGGACTGCTCTGAAATCAGAGAATGTCCCAGATGATAATTGTGTTGTTCTAGGAGACGTAAAGTCAGTTGTGTTTCATTTAAGTTAAATTCCATTGAAGGAATAAACACAAATTAAAAAATTGTTGTACCACATTAAGCTGTTAATTTATTTCCAGGTTCAGCGCGATACGTTAGCTCTTGATCAAGTATAGACAATCAATGAAAAGTTAATATTTTTCCAGATGTGCATTTTCTTTGGGGTTTATGAAGGTTGAAGTGTATCCAGGATACACACGCCAAATGACCATTTTGAATAATACACGTATACAAATACAAATCTACAGCAAAACAATTAAACTTTTGTACAGCACTCTCATAAGCGTGCATTACAGAGATGTACGGAAGTGAACATTTGTAGTTAAAAAGTATATAAGTATTGTTTTGTTTCTAAACTAATCAATTGTTTGGGTTCAGAAGAACATTATTTGTCAGTTGGAGTCCTGTGGATTATTTTATTGCACCCTAAATCTGCATTTTGGACCGAGTACATTCACTTGCATTGTTTAAAGGAAGAGGCCTGAAATCAAATCCTATTGATTCTTTTCCTCTTTTTCATTTAATTCTATGTTGTCCAAACTCCTGTTCTCCGTGTCTTTTGTTCCAAATCCTGCATCAGTTATCTCCGTATTAACCCTCCTATGGTATTCGGTCATTTTTTACCTAAATACATTTTCCTTATTTAATCAAAATAGTTTCCTTTGATTGAGCAGTACAAGACTTGGTGACTTGTCCTCCATTTGCCATTCAACGATATACTGGCGTATTGGCTTATATATTTACTCTCTCTGCAGACAGGGCGGAGTTAAGTGGTGTCTTCTCGGTAAGTTTCTAACTAGTTTGTGAAAATACATACTGGAAAGATAATAAATAATGACTTTGAGTTATTACATTTTTATGTTTTAAATAAATTATTGGTAAAAATATGCTTATTCTGTGCCTTCTTTTTTAACACCATGGTCAGGTCTGAATGCAAGAATAATTACATTAACTGCAGAAACTGACACTTTCATTTCCATTTTACAATGCTAAACTTTGACAAATAATAATTTGATAATGTCTAAATATACTGTATATCAAAATGCATATCTTGTGATAAAATTCAGTTAGGTTACAACAAGCCATCTGCCTCCAATTTATGTGACATTCTCATATTTTCTTCATATTTTCAACTTATGGAAGTGTAGGTTATGATTTTTTTTTTCAAACATTTGCTTGTTTGTATATGCAAATGAATGGTAAAATGTAGAAACTTTACATGTATATCAGATGGCATGAAATTACAAAAGAAATGCATAATTTGATTGTTCTTACTTAAGGGAAGAAGAAATTTTATTAAAATCATCATAAAATCATTGGCTTAGCACGTCCGATTTTTCAGCCTGATCTCATTAATATACATAGCCATTTGCACGTTAGTATTGGAAACATTTAAACATACGTTTGTATGTTTGATTACACACTAAAACATTCAATATGGATTTACATTTGAAAGCATTTAAACATATTTTTTTAATATATATATATTTTACAGCCGCTAATCCCTCCCCTACTCCTAAACTTATCCATAACCATTTATTAAGCATATAAACACGTAACAGGCAGATACATTTAATCACATTAATTTATTCAGAAAAATTGCAACTAAAAAGTAATCCTAAGAGCGATGTGCTCCATCTGACGTGCACCCTGATGGGATAGGATAGCTTTGTGTGAGGAAGAGAGTGAAATTTATGTACTCCTGATGCATAACATAACAGCACAGTTTCATATCTCATTCATACATATACATCAAATATACAAACTTTTGAGAGCCAATGAGCATGCGACATCACTGCCATAAAACCAGTGGTTGTAAAGCTTCTTGAGGCAGCAATTTGTGAATTATGAAATCAAAACCAACGCGGGTTGACAGTTATGGTGGGGGTAATGGCGCTATGGTGGATGGAGACAGATATCGTTGAATAAAAGGCTTGGTTTTGTTGGTTGTTTGGTTAACTTTATTATCCACGTTGTGGAAAATTGTCTCTGGCTTCACCATACAATACATCACAAACAATATATAAATATACATTAAAAAGGCATATAAGACAAGACAGAATTCACCAATCCCTTGCATTTAAAATTTTAACAGCACCTGATAAATGTTCTTCATTGCACGTGGTTGCCTAGAACGTCTCCCTGATGGCAACGGGTATAACTCACCATGAAGAGGGTGAGACACATCCCCTACTATCACTAAAGCCTTTTGCTTGACATTACATGTGTCAAAGCAAATGTCTCTGTCTTGCTGATGTGGGTCTGCTCTTCATAGAAAGCAATCTAAAGATTTGGATTATAGCAAACAAATTAAATGGATTATTTTAATATTGTTTTATGGTGCTTTTGTGTTAAATTTTTTTTTGGCACATTCTGAAACTCATTTTGTGTCCCCTGGCCAACAAAATTACAATTAAATGCTTAATGAATGATTAAACAGGTACAGAGTTTTTGTTCATTTTAACATTTTAAGTATAATCTTGGTTAAAGTGATAATCCTTTCAAATGTTGAATAGGGGAGAATAAATCACACACAACTGAATGCAACTGTTAAAATGTCATATTATAATGTCAACTGTGTTAAATAAATGTTAACTAATCTAAATATAAATTATGATTTCCATGAATTCATTATTAATAGATTCAAACAGTACAATTAAACATTTATACATTTCTAGGGGTGTTAATATGTAAAATGATGATGCTTAGATGCTGTAAATACGTCAATATTGTACATTTCGGTGTCTGTACAAATGTTAGAGAATGTACGTTTGCTAGTTCCATAATTTACATAAGAATACATTTGCATTCTCATGAGATCACGTAGGATTTTTGGACACATTTGTGTAGTAATTGCATTACTGCATCACTCAAGTCAAGTCAAGTCAAGTCAAGTGGTTTTTATTGTCGTTTCAACCATATACAGTTAGTACAGTACACAGCAAAACGAGACAACGTTCCTCCAGGACCATGGTGCTACATAAAAACAACAAAGGACCAACATAGGACCACATGAGACAACACAACGAAATAAAATACCTATATAAACTACCTATATATACCTATATAAAGTGCACGTGCAAACATGTGCAAAAAGTACAGGACAGTACAACAAATTACTGACAATGAACAGGACAATAGACAGTGCAGCACCGACCAGTACTCAGTAGTGCAAAAAGATGAGAAATTAATGTGATTAAATGTATCTGCCTGTTACGTGTTTATATGCTTAACCATATCCCAAACCCTAAACCTAACCCTTACAATTCTTTGACCAAAACAATGTTATTTCACTTACTTTTGTGCAAACGTAGCATCTTCGCAGCCAATGAAGGCACAGCGCAGGTAGTTTTCAGGGAATTAACATTCGCCACATGGTAGTTCTTGTCCGGAATTTGGCACATTGTGTCCAACTAGAGGTGGAAAAACATTTAAAACTATTCTGGAAAAGAATAATACAGCATACATTGTATGTGCACAAAAGTAGAAGAGAAATGAAAAACATCTGAGGTGGTGGGAAATTTAGTTTCACTAGTCTTGGTTTAGGCTGATTTAGCTGGACTACATTAGACTGGTTTAAACTTGTTTTTGATTGTTTTTCTCTTTAGTTTTGAAATAAAGCTTAAAGTTCTCTAATTTTCGAATGTTTTATTTAGCTAAAAATGCTACATTGCCTCAAAATAATACTGCTTAATTGGGCAAGAGAAAAATAACAGAATGTTTATGAATTCTGTCCAAGGCACAGGCAGAAACAGCAGTAATTAGGAGGTTGGGCCACAACAAAAGAAGGCATAGCTAATTAGACTGTTACCATTACTGAGGAGATCAGCAGCAGGTATAGTGGGCATATAAATTCCCATTTATAGGTCATAATCCGTCATGTATTTCCCAAAGTACCCCAATTATAGAGGCACAGCGGTTCTCTTGGTATTCTCAACACCATCCGGTCTGCCTTTCAGGACCCCCATTAGTAACTGCACTGACCTGTTGACCATGTGAAGTGCAATTCAAATTGTAAACGCCAGGAAGCAGCAGGCGGGATGGCGGGTGTCACAAGAAAATGTCTTATTCTGACAGGAAACTTTAGTTTGAATGGGCAAGTCGACACTGATGTTTGACAACTCATGAATTGGTTAGCTTTTAAATGTGTTTCTGTGGGTTTCTTGAATGTCTGATTGGGTGAATCTCACGATAACTTGTCTAGGTCAAAATTTCAAAGAAAAAAAATTAGTGAAGTCAATTACCATTTGCATAAAGAAAATTAAGTCTATTTTTAGGACCATTCATATATTTTACATTTTGACATTGTTTCCATGGTTATAAACCACCCACCTCAATTTCTCATAAGCATAATAAAAAAAATCTCACTCTCATTACTGTAATGTGAAATTTTTGTTTTATTTATAATGTTAGTTAAACAAATATATATATATATATATATATATATATATATATATATATATATATATATATATATATATTCTTAATGACTTTAATGACAATCTAATGAGAGTTGAAAATAATTGTAATTATTATGGTAAATGGTCTGCACTTACATAGTACTTTTTTAACCTTAGAAGTTTTCAAAGTGCTTTACACTGTGACTCATTCACACATTCATACACCAAAGACAGCAGAGCTGCCATGCAAGGCGCTAGCCTGCCGTTGGGAGCAACTTGTGGTTCAGTGTCTTGCCCAAGGACACTTCGGCATGTGAAGTCATGTGAGCCACGAATCGAACCACCAACCCTGCAATTAGTGGACAACCCACTCTACCACCTGTGCCACAGCAGCCCCAATGGGAAATCTTAAAAGTTAATATGAAATATCTAAAATTAATAAATAAAATAAAATATTTAAATAAATCTTAAATTTCTTATAGCAAAATATAATTGATATTTTTTTCCTTTTGATTTTGTGGTAAAATATGTCCTTGATAGGTTTTATGAGATTCACCAAGTTTTAAAGTCAATGATTACATGAATGAATTGATAAGTGATCAAAAGGAACCTACTTGTGTTTAAAGTACAAAAGCATCTTATTTCTTATTTCTTGCATGCAAAGAGAAAAAGCAAGTTTTAATTAACAACTCAAAATTCCAGCTATCCATACAAGTTCTGGTTATCTATTAGAGAACCAAACTTTATAGAGTGCTACACTATTAAAACCTTAGCTCTTCATTCGTAAAAACAGCACCCAGAGAGGATGCTGAAAACGTTTGCTCTTTTGGTACATTTAAATTAAAGGTATTTTTTTTTATTGAGTCGGACCAGAGGAAGGAAGACCTGTTTTCATGCTCTTCATGCTTTTCACATATTATAAAATATCAGTCATTTGTTATTCAACATAGTATTGATTTAATTTTCTTCAATCTAGAGTCTCTAAAGCAATGCTAAGTGTACCTCTGAACTGTTTGTCTTCATAGTCTGAACAAATCTCACTATCTATTGCCAGTCCACAAAATATATGAGTATTGGACTATTTTTTTCTAAATAAAGGTGGAGGTGTAAGAGAAGTGTAAATCAGATTGCTGTCCTGACCTTGATTCAACTAAAGCATGCTCAGTGCCATCATTTATTTAAACATTCACACTGCATTTAACACAGCAACCAGAAACCCTTTTAAACCCTGTACATTATGAGGGCAGAATTCATTCCTTTTTTGACCTTCACCATCTGTCTGTTTCTGGTAAATGGTGTAATTCTGAGTAGGTGAACCGTGTGTTGTTGACATCGTAAAGAGTTAGCGTTGAACTGAAATGGGAATGGACTCCGAGCTAATGGTCTAAGCAAGATTTAGCAAAGGTGTAACCCCTTTGACCCCGAAATGTCTCACTCACTCAGTCTTTCTTTCATTGCCATTCATTCATAATGGTGTGCATTGGAATAGAATTTTACACTTGTAGATAATTATAGATATGAGTGATGCCTCATATCATGCAGCTTGCAGATGAGATGTGTGCTTTTATTATTTTTTAAGCAATCGTACTTACAACTGTTGCCTGGTGGCTGATTAAATCTGTGAAAATGCTCATAGACTTATATAGAAGGAGGGAACCGAGACATATCTTGGAACCAGAAGATCATAAAGACATGTGGGTTTGCTGTATTGACTTGGATCAGTAAGCAACCTCCTAGAAACCACCCAGACAACCTAGCAACCACCTAGGAACACACTTGAAACACTTTAACAACGGTAAAACCCTGGTGGTGGCACTCACACTCAACACCCTAGCATTGTGGCAGAGAGTTTTTCACAGGGGGGCACCACAATTTTCTTCAAAAATGATAAAGTTTCTATTGCAACTACAATGTACAACTTTCTTTTTTGTTTGTTTTTGCTGGATTGTTGCAAGATTTAATTCTTCGGTCCAAGGTCCATTCAACCAGCTGTGTTGCAACTCTGGGCCAGGGGCCATGGCCATGAGGATGTGGAAGTGTATTAAATGCACATACAGTATCAATTGGACTTTGCAGTTAACTTACATGTCAGACTGTATTTCCTCACACAAAATACCCTTTGCTCTAATTGATTTTTATGCTATTTAACCGCCAGTATCTCCTGGATGGAATTACATAAATGGTCTCTTTTTGAAAAGAGAGAGCAAACAGCATTCTTATTTGAAAGACAGAGCGATGGAGACAAGGGCACATAGAACATCAGATATCCCCTGGGCCCAAAATAATTGATAAACAGTGTTCGTTTGCATTGAGTACAAAAGCAAGAGTACTAAGTGTCGTTACTTTGAATGACTAGTATTGGGGTATATTCACAGATAAAGGAATAAAATACCATGCAAATTGTTGTTTTATTATAGCTCTGCTGCTACAGTACATAGATTGCCAGGTGAACAATTTTGTAGATTGTTTGAATCAAATTACTTGTCTCTGTCGGCGACAATTACCTGTCTCTGTCGGCGAAGCACTCAGGTCTGCCTCTAAGCCACACAAGGAAACACAAGGTTGGCCTTCTTTGATTAAGTTCAGGTATGAATAATGCATGGCAGGTAATGAGGTACCCAAATGGATCATTTGGTAGTCGATTACTTTCTGCATAAATCAATTAATTAGTTAATCGATAGTCTTCGTGGCTGCATTATATACTTAAAGTTGTGTACTTCACTTCATCCCTTGCTAGACGTAAATAATTCAGGCCTCTTAAGTGAGGGCCGACGGTTCTGGCCCTCAGATTTGAAAGCTAAGCCAACTGTCACTTTTCCACTTGATTTATGAGTAGCACTCCCATAGACCAATCTCCACAGACTTCTGGTTCTCCTTCTTTGTAAAGAAGGAGATAAACGTATGTTCTTTTGTCTTTGTCTAGTATAGGCAGCCATGTACTCCCATGGCTCCTCGACAGTGGCTGCTGAGACCACATTGAGGGATTTGTGGACTGGACTCAAACATTCTGCTGAAAACCCAGCACCAGATGCTGATGTGTTGGTGTCCCAACCAGGGTTTTAACTAACTTAACCAGCAGACTAATCTCACTGTGAAATCGGTGACAGTAGGTCAAAAAAGGTCTTCAGCTGAAATCGTTCTTGGCACTTGGCACATGTTCGGTCTTGGCAGCATTTTTGTGAGTGAAAATCACAAAATTTTCACAGAGTGGCGGCAAAGGTGAGTTGTAAAGCAAGTTGTTTTCAGTTTTAAATGGTGTAATTCCATCAACAGGAATCCATATTTTATTAACACTATCAACCCTAACCCCAACCCTAAACCTAACTGCCAGTGGAGTAAAAGTGTAATCTTAGAAGGAAAATACAACCTCAGATTTGCGTTCATCATTGATTATGTGAACACAACTACTCCCTGGTTTCCATGGGAGCAAAACCCATTGAATAGTGTCCCGAGGCTGCTTGCGAAACACATTAGAAGTAGGAAAATGTAAACATATTTGAATTGATTCAGAGATGCAAAGATGATTGATGGGAGATGGCGTTTGTCAGTAACTGGTACACTTAGCAGTAATGCAGCTGGTTTTTGTGCAACTAGGTTTGTGACCACTAATTGCTAAAGTTTGTGTCACAGTTTCAATAAAAACTTATTGCGTTGTGGTGCTTTATGGTATGTGTTTGAGCATTTGAGTTAGCACACTGTAAAATTGTGTCATGACTGGAGTCCTGTTGCGATGCCTAACCTAACCTCTTTTGTTAAACGCTGATATTGTTTAAATTTGTTTTGATCTATGTCGGCGGTCGGACTGAACTCTACAGCGGTCTGCTTTACAGATCATTTTAATGAGCAGTCGAACCTTGTGTTCACCTCCTGCACTGAAGAGGGCGATGCTGGGAATGCCAACTTGGATCTTTAAGCCAAACCGCTGGCGCCAACCACATGGGGCGACAATCTGGTCGAGGCGGGGTGATGGATCATAGCACAACCATTTTACACGTTTCCCATGGGACCTTTAACTGTAAAACAAACGCTAATCACCTAACGGTAGTCATCATGTAAACAACCCATGTTAAACCCCCCACTTTATTCATTTTATTTTTGAACTTGCAGTAAGTATCTACCTAAAATAAGATTAGGAAGCTATTGGACCAATTGACGAAGTTAGCCTTTAGCAGCTTTGACAAAGCCCTTTAATGCAGATTTTTAAAGCTCTTCCTGTCCATTTTGGCTTTCTCCCCCATGGGTAATTGCTAGCATATATCTGGAAACGAGCCTGAATGGCTGCTTAGGTGTTAATTGGTTTGAGAGACTGCTAATGGGGACAAACTGCAAACCAGGACAGTTTAGTTTGCTTTGTTTTCCATAAAAAGGCAGGGAGCTGTCAGAGTCTATTTAGGTGACCTGTCTTACATTTACCATCAGTTAGCTCCAAGCTCCAAGTCCCAGACACCAGTGGGGTTGACATCCAGTTAACGCTCCTCTGGGACATGCTTGACTTCACTGATGCAGACCTCAGACCCACAATTAATTCATAACAGTCCAATCATAAATCTCAACGTAATGGCTGCCATGTACCCACAACTTTCTCAGTTGAAAGTTTCTCAGAGTGTTTCACCAATAAAAGAAAACAGTGCTGCCTGTGTTCACCAGCTGCCATATAGAAAAGGCATTTTAAGATGTCCTCTATTTTCTAAATATTAATAAGTCAGATAATACATAGACTGATCTACTGAAAAAATGTGAAGACAACATAGTGTGCCTAGAATGCTACTGAATTAACAAAGGTAGTGTTGAGTGTCAAAACTGCTAACATATTTCAAGATTTCATTATTCAAGATTCAATTGCATTACACCTTTCTTGTAAATTCTAACCATATCGAGGTAGTATGAAAAATATGAATTGACCTTATGCAAGTTATACTCAAGTTAAGTTTGTTCAGCTTTATTTAAAGAGCAATTTATTAAATAACTGTCACAAATCAGTCTTAGATGGTGGCCTAAAACCCCTAGTGAGCAAGCACAAAGCAACATTTGCAAGGTAGCCTGGAAGATACCAATGCTTAAAGTGAAGAACCATCATCCTCAAGTACACCAAGTCAAGTCACAATAAATGCACAGGTTCTCTAATATTTGATTAAAGATAATCTCACCATAGGAGGGGTTGCATTGCTTTAACCAAGTAACAGCATTACCTTACAAATCATTAATTACAAACATTGTACAAGTATAAAGTTACACAAAAAAATCCCTCAGAGACCTTGGTCTTGGAGTGAGTTAGTGGCTTTTGATCTTAAGAGGGTCCTTTTGAGAAAATGAGGGTATTAGAGTGTCAGGATCTGTGTTTTAACGGAAGTCCTGGTTTCTCTCCAAAAAATTGGGCTCTGGACTGCCTCACTATCATATAAGAGTGCTAAGAGTCTTGGAGGCTCAGTGAAAGGGCTGGCTCTAAGAATGTCTTTTGGATCATGTGTCAGTCATCATTCTTCCTTCAAAGAGCAGCACTTGAAGGCTGTCAGCTTTCCTTATGAGCCACGTCTTCAAAGACTACTTTTCCGCCTCTGGCTACTGCTGGTTTCACCCGGCCCACTCAAATCAATACTTGACCATACAATTACAGGTGAAACTCGAAAAATTAGAATATCGTTCATTAATTTCAGTAATTCAACTTAAAAGGTGAAACTAATATATTATATAGACTCATTACAAGCAAAGTAAGATATTTCAAGCCTTTATTTGGTATAATTTTGATGATTATGGCTTACAGCTTATGAAAACCCCAAATTCAGAATCTCAGAAAATTAGAATATTGTGAAAAGGTTCAGTATTGTAGGCTCAAAGTGTCACACTCTAATCAGCTAAACACCTGCAAAGGGTTCCTGAGCCTTTAAATGGTCTCTCAGTCTGGTTCAGTTGAATTCACAATCATGGGGAAGACTGCTGACCTGACAGTTGTGCAGAAAACCATCATTGACACCCTCCACAAGGAGGGAAAGCCTCAAAAGGTAATTGCAAAAGAAGTTGGATGTTCTCAAAGTGCTGTATCAAAGCACATTAATAGAAAGTTAAGTGGAAGGGAAAAGTGTGGAAGAAAAAGGTACACAAGCAGCAGGGATGACCGTAGCCTGGAGAGGATTGTCAGGAAAAGGCCATTCAAATGTGTGGGGAGCTTCACAAGGAGTGGACTGAGGCTGGAGTTACTGCATCAAGAGCCACCACACACAGACGGGTCCTGGACATGGGCTTCAAATGTCAAACGTCTTACCTGGGCTAAAGAAAAAAAGAACTGGTCTGTTGCTCAGTGGTCCAAAGTCCTCTTTTCTGATGAGAGCAAATTTTGCATCTCATTTGGAAACCAAGGTCCCAGAGTCTGGAGGAAGAATGGAGAGGCACACAATCCAAGATGCTTGAAGTCCAGTGTGAAGTTTCCACAGTCTGTGTTGGTTTGGGGAGCCATGTCATCGGCTGGTGTTGGTCCACTGTGCTTTATTAAGTCCAGAGTCAACGCAGCCGTCTACCGGGACATTTTAGAGCACTTCATGCTTCCTTCAGCAGACAAGCTTTATGGAGATGCTGACTTCATTTTCCAGCAGGACTTGGCACCTGCCCACACTGCCAAAAGTACCAAAACCTGGTTCAATGACCATGGTATTACAGTGCTTGATTGGCCAGCAAACTCGCCTGACCTGAACCCCATAGAGAATCTATGGGGCATTGCATAGAGAAAGATGAGAGACATGAGACCAAACAATGCAGAAGAGCTGAAGGCCGCTATTGAAGCATCTTGGTCTTCCAT
The DNA here is from genome assembly GCF_025860055.1 of Xyrauchen texanus. Lineage (NCBI taxonomy): Eukaryota > Metazoa > Chordata > Actinopteri > Cypriniformes > Catostomidae > Xyrauchen > Xyrauchen texanus. Next base: position 25,557,298 of record NC_068316.1, on the reverse strand, counting down.
AACACCTCAGCAGTGCCACAGGCTGATAGCATCCATGCCACGCTGCATTGAGGCAGTAATTAATGCAAAAGGGACCCAAACCAAGTACTGAGTACATATGCATGATTATACTTTTCAGAGGGCCGCCATTTCTGTATTTAAAATCCTTTTTTTATTGATTTCATGTAATATTCTAATTTTCTGAGATTCTGAATTTGGGGTTTTCATAAGCTGTAAGCCATAATCATCAAAATTATATCAAATAAAGGCTTGAAATATCTTACTTTGCTTGTAATGAGTCTATATAATATATTAGTTTCACCTTTTAAGTTGAATTATTGAAATTAATGAACTTTTGCACGATATTCTAATTTTTCGAGTTTCACCTGTACTATAAAACAGCAGGGTACAGATTCACAACCACATCTTAAATCATCAGCTATATTCACTATGCCCCCAAAATTGGGCTGTAAGGTGAAAAGATTATGAGACATTGCACTGAAAGTCAACTCTGGCAGAATTGCCTTGTTTTTGTTTTTTGGGAGCAACTAACTAAAAGTAGTGACACTACTAACCTCATTACATTTACAGAAGTTTGACAGTATGTGGCAGACCTCTGCCTATCCTATGAAGGAGGTTGCAGGTTAGTGTGGAGACCATAGTGTTCCTAATAAAGTGCTTAGTAAGTTTAAATGCAAAAAAAGATATTACATATTGCCCATCTTCGTATGATATTTCCATATTGCCCATCTCCGAACTTCAACGTAGTTAGTATTCCCCCAATAGATTGTAGTGTAGCTAACTGCTTTTTTATAAGTGTAGCTTGATTACGGTTGAACTACTTCAAAATTATGAGCTTGCATGAGTTTGAGTATGTAAGCCTTTATTTCCAAAAGACCATATGTCATTCATGTTCCTTAGACATGCCAAGCAACTTGTTAAAGTTTGGGCGAAAATCCGCTGATTATGTTTCATAAGCGTTCAGTTTACATGCCTTCTGAAGGAGGTGATATCGTCTTTGTGTAACACCTCTCTCTCCACTGCCTCCTCTGCTGCCAAGGCATGTTGCAAAACTGATCAGCATCCACCTGCCACAGAGCTGACATTTTGGCTCCATCTATGTGGCTCATTTATCGATGGGAATATTGCATTATGCTTGGAGGATTTACAGCCGTGGGGGCCAATGGTGACCGTGTCTTCACACTGGGCTCCATCTTCTACTGTTTCTGCCACTGGTTAGTGTGCAACGGGCCCTTGTGTTGGCCCCTGGTCTGAACATCAGGCATCCTTCCCCTTATCTCGCACGTCACGGATTGTGAAGCTCCATTATTCCCTGTGCCTTTATCATTTGATTGTTTTTTTTGCACTTCTCTGCAATTCGATTCCACGCCAGCTGTGTCTGATTACATAATAGATTAACTTTTTAGATTTGAGCGGAGAAGCTCATTACAGACACAAAGCTTGCACAATTAACTCTTGAAAGCTTTTGTGCAAAGTTTCTCAACTTGCAACGCTTGGATGAGGTGCTCATTATGGCACCTGTAGTACATTGTTATGCAGTTTAAAGGCCTACATGTCTCTCAAGGCTTTAATGGAGTTGAAAGCATTAGGAGACTTGATTGTCCCTGGCTGGCACCAAAAAGAGCACAAAGGTTTGTTATTACTATTGATGGCTTTGGAATATGGACACCCTTTGAGAACATGTAATGCATTAAATGCATTAGATATATCAGCTATGAATTAGAATTGCCTCACTTACATAAAAGAATATGTTGAATGAATCTACTACATTTCTGCCAAATTACAATAGTATAACCATAGTATTGTAGTATTCCCCCAAATCACTGAACACCCTGATCGTTGTCTTACTAATCATAGTTTAATAGACTGATCAATTTTTAGGTGTAAATTATTTAATACAGTCAACATGAATTTTAATTCTAACTATTTTATTAAACCCCTAACCCAGACCCAAAACCTAACCGTCACTGGATGAAAGCAAGAATGACTCTACATCAAAGCAACATTGCTGGTTGTGTCTAAATGTCGCAAATGATGCCTTAGAAGGTAGCACATTCCAAGCTGTAGGGTTGTTCCAAACAGCATTTCCAATAAGAATCACTTAAAAAGTGAATTCCGACTGACCTTTCAGCCCTCCTAAGCTCTGACAGACTTGGTTTTGAGATCACTTCTCAGTTTCCTACTCTGGCACGAGAAGCAGCATGGTGGAAAGAGGTTTTTGTGTGACTTTACTGGCTGTGGTGTTAATTAAAGCCTATTGACTATTTCAAAATAAAGAGCCGTTCTTGACATGTCCTGCCCAAACATCATATTTCAGATGAAAATGCATCAACAGACCAAAGAAAACTCAATTCACGGGGACTTTAACATACCCTCTTCGGAGAAGACACCTGTGCATATACATTCCTCAAAACACATGAACCCAAACTGTGGTTGATGTGAAGACCTTTAAAGGACATATACAACTTCTAATATACAGTGGGGTTCTAAAGTCTGAGAACTCTTGTGATAATGTTCCTATTTTTGTTCTAATTTGGTAAAAAAAATAAAAAATAGGAATGATTAGAGCTGTCAGAATTAATGCATTAACGCATACGATTAATAACCATTAATGATAGAGCCACTGATGTTATCTCAGTAAATAAAAATGTTATGAACAAAACAAGCCCAGATGGGAATTGTAAGATGCATTTTAATTACCACAGAAGCAAGTCAGGTCATAACTAGTGGTTGACCGGTAAATCGCCGTGGCCGAAAAATTGGCAGATATTCTTACTTTTCCCGTTTGGCCGATTAGTTTCTTGAGGGCGCCGAGACTCGCCTGCTTGCATGCAAAGACACAGAGACATGTAAAAGACCAGTCACAGTTAATTTTCTTGTTTTATCTGCCATCGTGTTACTACAGTAATAGACCGGTGTGCAACACAGTCTCATTTAAAAGGTCCGCATATCAGAGCCGTGGCAGACGTGTTTGAGATCATAATGTTAAAGTTTTTGCCTTTTTCAGTCTCCTTCTCTCTCTTCAACAGTTCCATGTAACTTTTAACTGTCTTGTCTAATGAAAAAAAGACATATCTATAAAACTAACATAATAAACCATCTGCAAATATGCACATATCTTGTTTAAACAGATGTAATAAACCAACCTCACACAACTTCAGCAGATCCAGCATCCTGTGGAGCGCTCATTTATTTACCTCTAAAGCACTGTAGCGAATCAGCTCTATATTCTTCCACCGTTAGGTAGTGAATCAGTTCTATGAAATATTAATAATCAATCATAACTTGTTATAATCGATTATGAATATTTGGATCAGTTAATCGGGTTAACTTGATGTAGCTACATTAACATTACAACCAAATACTCGGTTCATCCCGTGAACACTCAATATTGGTAATTAATTAATTAATTAATAGAAAGGTACATTTCCGGGGCATGGGAAATGTCTTTCTTACTAAGTATTAAGAGCAAGTAGTCAAAATCTATGATTAGTGACTTTAGATATGAGCTTGAGACACAGACAACTTTACATGTGACATGAACAAGACTTTATTAACTAGACTAAACATTTAAACTACTCTAACATACATATACATACATTCATACAGTTTACCAAGGGAAAGAGGGCTGAAGCAGAATACAGGAAGGCAAGAAGTTATAGCATTGTTTGAAGTTCAGCAGATCAACAGCCTGAGCAAACCATCATATTAGTTCTGACACGCCCTTTTTAGAAAGGGGTTAAGGATACTTAATGTATCAAATAATGAGACTAAGTTTGATACTTGCATGTCCCATTTGAATTAAACTGTCCTGATGCAATTTGTTGAGGCTCCAGTTGATCTTTGATGATGTTGTCTTGATGAGAGAGAACCAGTGAGAGTCAGAGGATCTTGGTGAATGGGCAGTCGAGGCCGTAGCCTGGCACATGCTTGGGAGTCCTTGGGGCCTTTAGTTTGGCATCATTCAGCGAGAGAGTGAGAGAGCACAAGGCTCAGAGAGCAAGAGAGGCTAAGAGCAGCGAAGAGGATAAGAGTTGGTAAGATAAGAGCTAAGATGAGAGGAAGTGGGCGCAGCAATTTTATACCCTCGGGAAACAGGTCCCACCTCTCATTGGCTCGACCAATAAGAAGGGTTTGAGTTCTAGGCGGGAATTTGGTTTATTGCTCTTTGTTGTAAAATTGCCCATTGCATGTGCAAGAAAGAAAATAGGAAATATACTTTTAATACTAATATGTTGTTGTTATCGACATATCATGTACACAGTCATTTCAATCTTCAAAATACCAAGTTATAGAGACCAAATATGCCACACATATGATTTTGGTTAACCATAGTATGCAAAGTCTGAAACATTAACCCATTAGTTTGCAAGAAAACATAGATCAAGCACATTTAAGGGAAAATGTGAGATGGCACATTAGATACATGTCAATATTTATCACATGGATATATAGAATATATATATAGGATTAACAGGGTTCATTTCTCTTTCTCAGTAAGAGAATGAAGGGAGGGTCAGCACTTCTCTGAACATTCCTTTGGAGGTCGTAAAGGCCTCCATTACTCTGGGCAGGAGAATGATTCCTTTGTCAAGGCTCATTTGCATGTTTCTGGCTGGGTTTATGACGGTAAGAGATTTTGGGCTGAATGACTCAAAAGATAGTAAAACATCGCGTAATATCATTCTACAGAGATCTTATATTCGAATTCAGCTCGGACAAATCGTAAGGTTTAATTTGATACCAAGAAAGGTATATTTAGTACAATTAATAAGGGAATATACACTGAGGCTATTAAATATGAGGCCTCAGAGTTTAAAACACACAACGAAACAGTTCTAACGAGTTTGATATACCTCAGAAATACACAACATACAGGGATTACACGTATTTCATTAGCAATATGCAGTTCTGTGTTTAACTGGAAAACACACACACACACACATTTTTACGTTCAAAGTTTCCCCTTCCTGTCCACATGATAAGCACGTGGTGAGCATCGCGGATGTCACATGCGGTTCTCTGTCAATAGTTCATTGTCTCTTTGTCAATACATTTATTGTGCTTGTGGAGGCTGGTTGGCGCTATTTCAGTAATTAGGGGGTTTTTAACAGTAAGTTCTTGTTTGTTCGGGAATCTGTTAAGGCACTGATCCTCCGCCATACCTTACAGTCCCCTTTTTCAGCCAGGTGGTGTCCCTGTTGGAGACATCATCGGACGACAATCATCACAATGGCGGATGGCAGGTGAATCATGAGGGTTTTGTAGCAGGTGGTTGTTCCACGGTGGGTGATGTAGACAGTAGCCACATCCAGGTCTCTGCAGCAGGTGCAGAGGCAGCAGGTGCCTTGACAGTGTGTCACCTGTCATTATGAAGTCAGTTCGTTTGAGGCAGGTGCTTGTTTGTGGCTGCAGGGAGTGGTTATGGGCATTGTGTAGTGTGGAGAGAGTTTCAGACTGACCTAGTACTGGTAGCAAAAGGGCAGCAGGTGGCCGTTCACCCTTGGTTCGGCACCCAGTCACCAGGTGTCTGAAGTCTGCAGTGTTACTCTGCTCTGGCAGCAGTGCTGACTTGAGCTTGCCTGAGTGGTGTTGGGCAAGAGTCAGAGGTTTGTTCTTCCCAGTACTCCTCAGGGGAGTTCTGTTCCAGGAGCTCTTTTGCTAGTGCTAGCAGCTCTTGTAACTCAGAAACAGGCGTTTCTAGCTGTCTTTGTGCAGCCTCTGTTTGGCACCTGTTTGAAAGGTGTACAGGAGGATGTTGTTGTAGACTGCTGTGGGACGTCCTGTGGTGTTTGCTGGGTGAGGCCTTGTGTTTGTTAAAGGCCTTCTGTGTCAGGTCACGCAGTTGTTGGATAGGCATTGTGTGGGGGCAGGCCATAATGCCTAAATGGTGACTTACCATAGGATGGAGGTTTCGGAGGAAAAGGCTCTTGAAGCTGGTGTCCTCCTCCATCCCAGGTTTGTTGCTGAGCTCGAGTAAGCTCGTCTGAGTCTGTGGTAGTAAACATAGGGAGTTTCATGCCGACCCTGTTTGGTGTCTAGGGCAGCGATCAGTCCGTTTTTAGACTCTGAGAATTCCCTTATGATGGCTTGTTTCAGCTGCTGGTAGTTAGACTGGATGTTTTCTGGCTGTCGAGCCAGAAAGCGTCGCAACTCTGGGCTGGACGTGATCCAGATCAGATGGAGTCTATCTTGATGGTTCACACTCATCAAAGACTGCAGGTGAAAGTCAATGTCTCGCAGGTAAGCGTGGGCGTCGTGGTCTCCTGCAAGCTCTGGTGTAAATGCAGGGATATGTCTGGCCATTCGGTTGAGGTCTTTGAGTGTCGCTACACGTGTCGTTTCAAGATTCGTCTGAATCAATCCTTTTCCTTCCGCGGCTGCAGGAAGCTTTAAGGAAACTGTCCGATGGCGTGTTAAGCAGTGGGGTTTGTCTCCCCCTTTGTAAATCTGTGCTTGGCTGGGGAGGTTTCTCTGCTGATTGCAAGTGGGGGAGTGAGATGTCTCTCCTGCTGTGGTTCCTTTTGCAGCAGGTAAGAGTGTCTCAGTTCTCGTTGGACCATGTCAAGTTCATCTTTGGTGTTTTCCAGCTGCTGAGTCAGCACTTTAACTTCAGCTCTGGACACATTCAGTTGACCTTCACAGGCCATGATTCTGGCATCTTTGTCCAAGAGTTCAGAATTTGCTGTTTTTAACAGTGAATCTTTGTGAAAAAGTACCTTTTCCAGGTGCTCTCTAGCTGTCTTTTCCAACTGCTCTTGTTGTTTAGCAGCTGTCAGAGCCGTTTGAAGTCTGTGGATTACCTCCTGTGACTCCCTTCTGCCAGGGTCCTTGTGTCTGTCCTGAGCCTCCATCTCTAGCTGGTCTATGCGGTTTTTAGCATGTGTCAGCTCCGTTTGGGACTCAGTGATCTGGCGTTTGAGGTTGTTTACCTCCTGTTTCAAACCTGTGAGGTTGTGGGCCAGGACGATAACCTCAGTCAGATATTTGTGCTCATACCTCTGGTTTGAGTCGTCTGTCATTAGTTCTTTTCCCTCGTTTTCCAGTTGCTTTTTGTTCTGTTGCTGAAGGTCGTCAGCAGCCATGGATAAAAGGGTGTTCCTCAAAACACCTAGCCAGTCCTTTTGGCCTGCCATCTGGGCAGTTAGGCTGAGCATCTGCAACATTTTGGCACACTTCTGGTGAGAGTAAGGGCAAGAGACTAATGCAAGATCAAACAGAATTTGGAGCTAAAGGCAAAGTGAGACAGCAAGGTGTATAATGTACAGCTAGGTTTTGCTAGGTGTGGTTAACAATTGAAATGTGTTCCTGATTATTACTATCTTAGCTGCAAATAGCAGGGTGCTCAGATTTGTGTGGATCTGAGTGGCTTTGCTAAAAGAGCGTAAGCCTAGATTTAATAAATGACTTAAGATGTTTCTTTGGGTCAAATTATTTATCAGCACTTACTGATAGCATACAACAGGCTTGATCTTTGAACACATGAAGAGGAGAAAGAAAGAGGAAGAAAAGAGCTTTCCTATTAGATTGTGTCTATTAGTGTTGCTCAAAATTATGCCATAGAAATCGTCTAGATTACTAGTGTAGCTGGCTCATAAAATTTAAGCAACTTGTTGCAAATAAACACAAAATCGAGAAGAAAAGTATGTCTAGTTACTTTTGCAGTTTTATGGGGAAATAAAACCACACTAGACCAAGAGGGTTAAATGGGAAAATGAATAGCTGACTTCTATTATTAGTAAAAATAATAAAAAGGCTTGAAGAAGTGATTAAAATAGCAGAATAACCTTGTATTGGCAATAATCAATAGCACTTATGATTAACAATTAGATTTGCTTTGGACATCATTCTATAGTTGGTCACAGCTGTTGCGTGTTCAAGACCACACAATGTGTTTGTCCCTCTATAAAGTTTAGTCAACGTGCCATTGAAAGTTCCCAATAACTATAAAAATTATTCTCTATCTAGACAGTTTACATGTAATTAAGTTTTTAGATTTAATTAACAAAGTAACTGCAAATTTAGCTGAACAGCGTTCAGTAAGGGATGCACCTGAAAGGTGCAGGTGAAGATAGATGAGAAGAATTAAAGTTAAGGAAAGAGAAAGTGAGAATTCAGAAACCAGAAATGGGGTTAAAGGAAAATGGTTTAGATCACTTCACTCTGCATGCACACAAGCTGTAGATAAAGGCTTCATGTAAATTATGCTAGCAGCTAACTGTTGAAGCTATTAGTTAGCTTAGCCTAAGCTAAGGGGCTGCTAAGTTGGGTTAGCTTAGCCATCTAGGCTGGTTTGTTTACAAAATGGCGTCGGAAGGAAACACGTGCTATCTGGAGTGAGCACTTCCTGTGACAAGTCGTTGTCATGGGAACCACTGCACTTCAGAGTTTCAGTGAGTGAAACACAGTTTTGACCACCAGGAAGCTAAGCCTTTCAGATGCACAGATAAAGTTTAGATGAAGGACATCAATCTAACTATAATTTGTAAGGCCTTTATACTGTGAAAAGGGAGCATCGCCCAAATCTACATTTATATAACACTGTACTGAGATTTCTTCCTCAGAAACAGGTTAAGCAATCAATTCTGGTACAGTTTACATGCCGCTGAGCTGAGATTCCTTCATCAAAACAGACTTACACTTTAATACTGAAATTAGGGTTTCTCCGCTAAAATCATATTACTCGTACACTGATACCTTTTGAAAATATGCTTAAATGTTTTAAGACTCTTTCAACTACAGTAGAGATGTCAATTCAAGCCATCACTTTATCCGCATCCAAACAAGCCAGCAACTAGTGAAGCAAATGCCGTTTCGCATGTCATGTCCTATTCTGACCGGAATTATTCAATGCACACTTTTAGGTTGACAGTGGTTCAAGCTCATAACCTTTGTTTAATCATGCCCGCATTCTCCACCATTATGTAGCGAATCAGCTCTATATTCTTCCACCATTAGGTAGCGAATCAGCTCTATGAAATATTAATAATCAATCATAACTTGTTATAATCGATTATGAATATTTGGATCAGTTAATCGGGTTAACTTGATGTAGCTACATTAACATTACAACCAAATACTCGGTTCATCCCGTGAACACTCAATATTGGTTATTAATTAATTAATTAATAGAAAGGTACATTTCGGGGCATGGGAAATGTCTTTCTTACTAAGTATTAAGAGCAAGTAGTCAAAATCTATGATTAGTGACTTTAGATATGAGCTTGAGACACAGACAACTTTACATGTGACATGAACAAGACTTTATTAACTAGACTAAACATTTAAACTACTCTAACATACATATACATACATTCATACAGTTTACCAAGGGAAAGAGGGCTGAAGCAGAATACAGGAAGGCAAGAAGTTATAGCATTGTTTGAAGTTCAGCAGATCAACAGCCTGAGCAAACCATCATATTAGTTCTGACACGCCCTTTTTAGAAAGGGGTTAAGGATACTTAATGTATCAAATAATGAGACTAAGTTTGATACTTGCATGTCCCATTTGAATTAAACTGTCCTGATGCAATTTGTTGAGGCTCCAGTTGATCTTTGATGATGTTGTCTTGATGAGAGAGAACCAGTGAGAGTCAGAGGATCTTGGTGAATGGGCAGTCGAGGCCGTAGCCTGGCACATGCTTGGGAGTCCTTGGGGCCTTTAGTTTGGCATCATTCAGCGAGAGAGTGAGAGAGCACAAGGCTCAGAGAGCAAGAGAGGCTAAGAGCAGCGAAGAGGATAAGAGTTGGTAAGATAAGAGCTAAGATGAGAGGAAGTGGGCGCAGCAATTTTATACCCTCGGGAAACAGGTCCCACCTCTCATTGGCTCGACCAATAAGAAGGGTTTGAGTTCTAGGCGGGAATTTGGTTTATTGCTCTTTGTTGTAAAATTGCCCATTGCATGTGCAAGAAAGAAAATAGGAAATATACTTTTAATACTAATATGTTGTTGTTATCGACATATCATGTACACAGTCATTTCAATCTTCAAAATACCAAGTTATAGAGACCAAATATGCCACACATATGATTTTGGTTAACCATAGTATGCAAAGTCTGAAACATTAACCCATTAGTTTGCAAGAAAACATAGATCAAGCACATTTAAGGGAAAATGTGAGATGGCACATTAGATACATGTCAATATTTATCACATGGATATATAGAATATATATATAGGATTAACAGGGTTCATTTCTCTTTCTCAGTAAGAGAATGAAGGGAGGGTCAGCACTTCTCTGAACATTCCTTTGGAGGTCGTAAAGGCCTCCATTACTCTGGGCAGGAGAATGATTCCTTTGTCAAGGCTCATTTGCATGTTTCTGGCTGGGTTTATGACGGTAAGAGATTTTGGGCTGAATGACTCAAAAGATAGTAAAACATCGCGTAATATCATTCTACAGAGATCTTATATTCGAATTCAGCTCGGACAAATCGTAAGGTTTAATTTGATACCAAGAAAGGTATATTTAGTACAATTAATAAGGGAATATACACTGAGGCTATTAAATATGAGGCCTCAGAGTTTAAAACACACAACGAAACAGTTCTAACGAGTTTGATATACCTCAGAAATACACAACATACAGGGATTACACGTATTTCATTAGCAATATGCAGTTCTGTGTTTAACTGGAAAACACACACACACACACATTTTTACGTTCAAAGTTTCCCCTTCCTGTCCACATGATAAGCACGTGGTGAGCATTGCGGATGTCACATGCGGTTCTCTGTCAATAGTTCATTGTCTCTTTGTCAATACATTTATTGTGCTTGTGGAGGCTGGTTGGCGCTATTTCAGTAATTAGGGGGGTTTTTAACAGTAAGTTCTTGTTTGTTCGGGAATCTGTTAAGGCACTGATCCTCCGCCATACCTTACAGCACATATACTTACTGTCGCTCCTCTACAGTTCCCTGTCACCTTTAAATCTCTTGTATAATGATAAAAGGCAAATATCAGTAAAACGTACTGTATACCATTTGCAAATATGCAGATATCTCGTTTAAACAGTTGTAATTTACAAACCTCACAAAAATCCAGCATTTTCTTCCTGTCAGACGCTCATCTAATATCTTCCTCTGAAGTGCGTATTACATCAGCCAGAATCAAAAACTTTAGGATCAGGATCAAAAGTTCCTCTGATTCACAAATCATGATGGTCACTCTGTGTCAATCCAAGCAGGCAATCCAGGTTGTTTAAACTGTCAGGAGATTACTGCTTGTGCTGGATCTGCACACGTGCATGAGTGCAACTTCAAGGCTGCATCTGAAACCAGGAAAATGTTGCCTTCGTCTGTTCAGAGACGAGTTTCCTTAAGAGTTACATTCACTGATTAGGTAGCAAGTCAGTTGAAGCTCAGTGAAATCTGGCCTTTAGTATATAGAGTTAACATGGTCAATGTAAAAAATGTGCTTATTTGATTAGTGACCTAAAAATAGAAATAGTTTGAATCTCAGATTTTTATGTGGTCTCAGACTTTTACTCTCACTGCACGTGTTCACACACAAAAAGGTACAAAAGCACAATAAAGCTTAGTATTCGAATGATTGAACCTTGGCCCTGGTGCACCGGTCTTGCAGGCAGATTGACTGCAATACTTTCTCCCCGTTCCCGGCACCGGCCCAAGTCTGTCATCAGGAGTGCCAATTAGCACTGATTATGAGGCTTTGTGCAGACAGCCAACAGCTGCACCATGCCAAGTACTCACAGCCCCCTTCCCCTGCTGAGGACCGAGCAGTCCTGATCAGCATTCCCCACAAGGTCGAGCCAAGGAGTCAGCTCAATGTAAGGCCTGCTGTCTTCAGATGAGAATTTACACATACAAATACACCAGGTTTCCAGGGACATGTATTCTTAGAGCTTAGGGAATATATTTGAATTCTGTACACTCTCAGAAAAAATGTACAGTTTAAGGTATCACTGGAGTGGTACCCTTGATTTGGGAAAATATTTGTACCCTAACACTGGTACATCTTTGGGCTGCCGCTCAATTTTTCACACTCAAATCGAAAAGCTCACCATTCACACATACTGTGGACTAATTACAAAAAAGTGGTCCAATTTTCAGAGAACCAAATAATATTGTGTGTGTTTATAATCTTATGATAAACTGATTTTTTTGGGGGGGAAACAACTTTTCTTTCTCTTAACTTTGTAAACATAATTCTGGTTTTGTTCACTCTCCCACACTTTTAAAAATCTCATTAAATTCCACTAGTTGACAGAAAGCACTAGAAAAAAGACATTCCATCACATTCCATCACATTATACAGATCTGAAATATAGGTGGCACTCTAATGTATTTTAGCCCTCACAGATGTGCTCGTCCATAGATATTCAGTTCAAGCACCATCCTTGTTGTTTCATTGAATATCTCGTCCTCTGAGTGGACTAGAAGCTCAATCTAGGTGTCATTTGAAAGCTAAGATCCTTTGCAATGATATAAAACATTTTATCATCAATAATGAAAACATATTATCTGATGATTTGTTTGACATGCTTTTCCTTCTGGATGGCATATTTTGTTCTGGACATTGGATTATTCAGCCAAACAAGCTCACAGACAAGTAAACAATAGCTAATTTTTTTAGCTATTAAAAATAGCAAATTTTTTAGCTACCCAAGGTAAAAGCACATATAAAGCTTTAGCTATTTGGGGCAATATAGCGGCCCACTTTGGACCCCCTGGTGGGTCCATAAAACTTAAGTGTTCACCAAAAAATGTAAATTATCTCATTATTTACTCACCCTCATGGCATCCCAGATGTGTATACATTTCTTTCTTCTGCTGAACACAAGCAAAGATTTTGGAAGAACATTTCTCTCTAGTTCTGTAGTTCCATACAATGTAAGTGAATGGATGAAGCTGAATGTTGAAGCTCCAAAAGCACTTAAAGGCAGCATAAAAGTGATCCATATTACTCCGGTGGTTAAATCCATATATATATACAAATCAAAAAAATAGTTTTTATGTTTTCCGCACCAACAACAGACTTGATAGGATGTTGGTTCTAAAGATGTGATGTAGATCTCTTGGGTACACCCAGTAGATTCAAGAGGTGGCTGTTCTTAATGGTTCAATATGTTATTGCGGACAAGGCAGTTTTAAATTGTAATCATTGCACCATAATATAATTTCTGTCATCTCACAGAACCTTGTGTACAGAGGAACAGTAGCAGCTTAAACATGAGCTCATTCACTGATCTCATTGGGGTCCTCCAGTGCCATTTTAGATTCATTTTAGATTCAGTTAAATTTGCTAAAATGCTTGCTATTGCGAAACACACACACTGCCATTTTGCGGTTTTGTTCTCATGGAAACAAGGACACTAGGGAGGATAGTAAATGGCTCATAGATGAGGCCAGGTCTAGGGGTGTTCTTATAAGATGATATTTGAGTCTGGACAGAGTAGAAGGGCAGCAATATATCCAGAACAAGCATCCTTTAACCTAAACATGAGTAATCTAAAATTGTCATTGGCTTTTCCTATCTTGCATGTCTCTGTGAGCAACACAAATATTATTTCTTCCAGAATCGAGATCTGATTGTGGGAACCCTATAGCCTTTACCCTCTATCCATGCTGGAAAATCCAGCAATTCCAGCTAATTCAAGCCAGTTCAAGGTGGTAGATTGCTTCAAGCTTGTATAAGCTGCTCTTTCATGGTACATGCTCCTTTGTGGACCTGGTTTCAACCTGGTATACCATCTTGATCATGCTAGATAACGCTCTTAGACCACATTGAACCAGAAACAAACCAGTTATCATGTTTCAACAACCAACTTGACATCTGAAGCTACTATGCCCTGGTTTTCCAGCAGGGATATTACTGGCTTCTCTACTAAATGGATTAGTACCACTCTGAAGGTCAACTGAGTGTGTGTGAGAGATATCTGGAAAGAAAGACAGGCTCAGGTCTGCAATCCAAGACTGCTTCATCAATCAAAGGTTTGATAAGGAGAATCTTTAATTACACATCTTCACATCGCGATCCAAAGCCTCCACACTGAGCCACCAGCCCTTCTCCATCTCTCTGCCCAAGGAGCTCTCCCTCCCTGGGACGTGGAGCACCAAGCCTCCCACCCTATCCTGCCCTCCTCCTCCACATCTATGAGCCGAGATTCAGTAAGCCTATCCAGCAGTAAATCAATACTGGCCTAATTCTGAATAATTGAGGTTATTACAGTGCTGTCATGCTCCCTGTGTGAATTCCCCATCGCACAAGTGGGGTCTCCTCGTGTCTATATCCTCCCCTCTCAACACGCTGCAAATTTGGATAATTAAAGATTGAAAAACGCTCCTTTTGTTTTTCAGACCCACTTTATATTAGGTGTCTTTATTATGTACTTACTTTAACACACATTTGATACAATATCCTTAGCGTTGTAGGGCCCTATGTTTAGGAGCGGGTTTGGATATTTGCAATAATTAATCATTATCATAGATAATTATCAATTATTAAAATCAATAGAACACTGATTAGAATCAATGTTAGCTTTATAATCCTTTAAATCAACAATCATCAAAGACAACCATAAATTATCAAATTCAATAATAATTAATGATTATCAAAGATAATCATTAATTATTAAAATTAAAATTAAATTGATTAGAATTAACACTAGCTTTATGATCCTTCAAATTCAACAAAATTCAAAGATAATGATCAAATATCAAATTCAATAGAATATTAATAAGGATTAATATCACCGGGGCACAACCCTGGTATTAGGGACTAATAACCAGACAGCATAACAGTCTCAATATTAGATTGTTCTCTTAGGAAAACCGACGTCTGGAGAACATCAATTTTCAAAAGGTAACAATGAAGGCTTGAATCCGAGCACTGGTATCCCCAGCCAGCCTTTGACACACGTGTATGCAAAACAAACCAAAACACTTCTCTTTGAAATATAACAAAGTTTATCGATGCAGTAATATCAATTAATAATCAATACAATGCAGTCAATAAACTTCCGACTTACAACTACAAACTAAACAGTGACATGATTATATATAGTAACCAAAAGGTTAACACATGAAGGTATGTGTGTGTGTATGTATTGTGTGTGTGAGAAGTGACGCGGACAAAATGCCGGACGTGGCTCTCGTGGAGTGTACGTCGCACGAGATTTCCGGCCAGAGAATATGGCCATGAATGTGGGCAGAGAGAAGCCGGTTAATGGCGTCTGCCCGTTTACTGCGTGTCTCCGCTTGTACGATAACTTGAGGACAAAGCTGAGCTTTATCACAAAGTTATCTACTAGCCAAATGTTTGTGAGGGGTAGCGTGTGTGTGCTGTTAGTATGACAGAGAGAATAAAGTCGTGGGAGAGAAGGCAACTGTTGGTTTATCACTGAGACGCGGTGAACGGCTCGTAACCCATCCCGCGGTCTTTGGTCCTTTAATGGATAAACACAGTGGTAGTCTCATCCACGATGGCGTAAATATGCAACAGTCCAACGTGGTTGGATTACAACACAGCAAAATCTCATTGTGATAACAGTATGTTACATGAATACTTTAAGTATTATTCACAGCAATGAGCAGACTCGGTGGTCCGTAAACTGTACAAGCAATAAACTTGATACACAAGAATAACACACTATAATATTCTATCTCTGCCCAGACGTAACCTCTTACTTGAACCGCGTGAGGACGCAGGTAGAATGTGTTTTCATCTGTCGTTTGACTCTGACTCGGTTCCTTGAGGCTCGGGTGATGACGGGAGGCCGTTTCCTCGCTCTCTCGGTAGGCGGTACGGCTGCTGATTCTCGGCGGGCTGGCGGAGAAATCAGCGACATCGACTCAATTGAAGATGGAAGAGAAATCTTATTTCTTTACTTCTGCAGGCAAACGGGGAAAGATGCAAACTGCTCGGCTGTCTCCTTCGGATCCGTTAGTGTTTGGTGGAACACAGAGTAATCTCAACTTGTCCAGGCAAGATGGAGATTGTATGGCCACAGTTTCAAGTCGGACAGTACATTACTTCCTTGTGCAATGAGGCTACACCTGAGAGCAGTGATGAGCTCTGCTCATCATTCACTACATTTCCTCCCTGAAAGTCTGCACTTTTTTACTCCTTTTTTACTCGCAATACAGGGAAAGTAGAGGTGTACAACCTCTGTGATGCGTTACTTTGTTTAAAAAGTAACTCCAATATTATTATCTAAAATAAAAAAAATATTGTGACACTTTACATGTTACTCTGAAAAGTAATCTGATTACGTAACTCACATTACTTGTAACACGTTACACCAACAGTGCTGTTGACCATAATACCAAACATATCCCTAACTCTACTGCTAACCCTAACCATACCTCAACCTCAGTAGCAACAAATATGCATCTGGCGAGAACTTATTTTTGATCTGGGTGCTTAGTAGTTATACACACCTAATATAAAGTTTTTTTCTTTCATCAGGTGTGATTGTGCACTTCATGTATTTGTGATCTTTCGCCTCAGCATGCCATTGTGTGCTGTGTATGACATCTTTCTTTTTACCCAGCAAGAGTGCTATCTCAGGTCACTGGTTTGTTTCTTGATATTTTTAATACTTCACAGAATAATATGTGCAGATGGAGGGAGCATATATACCGTGTTTTAGAAGGGTACTAGAGGGCATAAGTTACATGTGAATAATTCCTCTCCAGTTGGAAAAGATGGATTTAAAATTCAACAGAGCTCAGTTTTTGCTTATCATGGGGTGCTTATAAAAAAGAATTTTGAAAGTGACAAAATTGTATAAACCCAAAATATTTATGGCAAATAATAAAACAACAAGTGTATTTAAAGTTATGCCTCGCTAAAAAAGGTTGTTGTTGTGTTTGCAGAGACTGATCAAGACATGCTGCTGACAAAAATTATAACATACAGTATTTATATAATTCTAAATGCACATAATTGTTTATTAAATTCATAAATTGTGTGAGGCAGCAGAACAATGCATAAAATAATTCAGATATGTGTCAGGACCTTCAGTTAATGTTTACATCAACCATCAGAACAGGAAAAAAAATGATCTCAGTGATTGTGGGGTTCAGATGGGCTGGTTTGAGTATTTCTGTAACTGCTGATCTCCTGAGTTTACTCAGAATGGTGGCAAAAACATCCAGTGAGCGGCATCTCTGTAGATGGAAATACCTTGTTGATGAGAGAGTTCAACAGAGAATGGCCAGACTGGTTCGAGCTGACAGAAAGGCTACAGTAACTCAGATAACCGCTCTGTAGAATTGTAGTGAGCAGAATAGCATCTCAGAATGCACAACACGTAGAACCTTGAGGCAAATGGGCTACAACATCAGAAGACCGTGTCGGGTTCCACTTCTGTCAGCCAAGAATAGAAAGATGAGGCTGCATTGAGCACAGGCTCACCAAAACTGGACCGTTAAAGACAGGAAAAATGAATCTGATCTGATGAATCTCGATTTCTGCTGAGGTACAGAAGTGGTAGGGCCACCGTAGCCTCAGCTTTCTGTTTTTGGCTGACAGAAGTGGATTCCGACGTGGTCGACATTTGAAGTTTTTAAATGATAAAAGTAGAATAAAAGAAAAATAACAATTAATTGCATTTTAAATGTACAATATTTTTTTTTTAAATGATGCCCCATATTTGTCATTTGTATTGGCATTTGTATAGGCAAACATGCCTATTTAAAATATTTAAAATAATTCATAAAAAATACAAATAAATCATAGATATGAAATGTATGAGGGCCCTATAGATACACAATAGATGTGGACAATTATTGGATGGTTTTTATTGAACTTTAACTTTATTGCAAGAGTCCATATTAAATAAAATCCCAAAACTTCTGCCAATAAAATGTGCCTCTGTTTTTCTTTCATGGTGGGAACTTTCTATGGACGTCAGGTGTTTTATTTTGAGCTATTGATGCTGTATATTCTCTCACCTTACCCTATATCTACACCTACATTTCTTTAAGATGGTATTTAGTAGTATTTTTAATCATCCATTTTCCTCATAGAGACAGTTTACCAGACCCCACAATGTACAGTAGGTGTTTTTTGGTCACACAGACACTTAAATCCCTTGTCCAGTCGGACAGTATCCTTTTTATATCAGAGTCGTACCACACTGTCACATCTCCTGAAAACAATTTCCTAAAAAAAATCCAGTCTGAGGTAAAACAAGGTCGCTGAGATGTCACTGCACTTCAAACCTTAGACCAAAGCCCTGTGCAGCTTTTCCATGAAAGCAGACAGACAGGTCCAGAGCAGACATACAGCCTGACTGAGAGAGTGTAGTATGTTAAGACTGTGTCGGGTGGTGAGCCAGTGCTGTGTCAGGCACTTGAGGGCTGTTATGAAACGCGTGGCAGGCAAGAGGCGCAGTGACAGTTGTGTTCATAATCACTGCAGGCAGCAGGGCCACAGACCCACTGCTGAGACACTCAAAGCCCTGTGCCAACACATATCAAGTCAAAGAGTCGAACCGGAAGGGTACTTGGATATTTATGGTTGGCATTGGTTATACAGTATATGCTGTTGAGGGTTAGAATGTATCTTTGGAAGCACCAGCATTTGTGAAGTAATTTCCTTTTTCCTAATGAATGCGAGCACTTTTTAGCACAGTAGAGAAGCGATCGTTCAGATCATGCAGCCCTCTTGCCTCATTTTACACATCTTTGCAACAATTGCAGTTAAATTAATAATTCATCCAAAGATGTACTCAACTTTATGTTGTTACAACCCTGAATTACTTTATTGATTATATACACTAAAGGAAAAAATTAGAATTATATATATACATTCAATTTAAAAATAATGAGCTGCATAGACTACTTTTAGAATATAGTGGATTAGATCTGTGCAATGTAAATAGAGCAATAGGCCTATCTCTCTCTCTCTCTCTCTCTCTCTCTCTCTCTCTCTCTCTCATATTCTCTCCCAGTGGAGTTTCTGACTGTTGATGTCGAGTAATGACAGGGATCTCCCTCGAGTCCTTCTCCATCCAGACAACCAGACCTGCTCTTTGTGTTTGTGTGTGTGGCTGGTAGGCCACTAGGGGGAATGGTGCAGGTAAACATATCAGCCAGTATCTCTCAGTCTGCCAGGGCTTTATAGAGTATGGCCACTCTTTGCCTGTCTTTCTCTTTTTCTTTCACGTAACTTCTATATTTTACCTCCCTCACCTTTTCCTTAATTACGTGTTCACTTAAACTGTTTTAACACAATTTGTTTGATTGCTTAATTCAAACTCTGCTTTGATTCTATGCTCCTTCTCAGCCCCTGCATCTGTAATTTAAGTTTTTTCCCTTCAGACTTATCACCAAAACTAGCACATAACAGCCAGACTGGACTCATGGTAAAATAAGTGACATGAGGTTAAATATTTTTGTTATTTGTTATTTATGTTAATATGTTTGTATGTTTATAAAAATTTTTGAATTACAGTGGTGCACATCTGTCCTGAGAGCAAAACTGCATTCTTTCTCTTACTTCTTTGAATAGGCAAAGCACATAAACGTTTCAGCAACATTTGAGTGATAATTATGTAAGTCGGGATATATATATCAGAAAATGATCTAAAGGGTCAGATTTTGCAATATTGTGTTTATCACGATACGTAAATATAAATGTGCAGATCTATCAGTGGGCAGGGCTTCATGTGGGACTGAGAAAATTATAGAGACAATAAAGAGCAATTTTTCTGTCACTGAAAATGTAATGAAATTCAATGACATTCATCTTGCATTCGGCACTTTATAATAGTTATATGCGCTTTAATAGTTATTATTTCCTTTCTTTGGAAAATGCTTGGTTTTCATGGTTAGGTTTTCAAGGTTTGAAATATACTTGAATTCTGAATATATTCCTTGAAACTCCTTGATTGTTTTCCTTAGGTTTTTGACTGTTATAAGCTATCTAAAATTATTTCAAATTTGTAATAGATATTATACAGTCGTTATGTTTGTGGTGACTTGTCTGTGCGGAAGCACACGTGCACCACTCCGCATCTTTCTCTCTTGTTTGATGTCGAGTACTGAACGTCTGAGAAATTATACCTGCGTCTGGGATGGGAAAATCAAAAGAAATCAGAAAAAAAACTGTTGACCTCCACAAGTCTGGTTCATCCTTGGGAGCAATTTCCAAATGCCTGATGGTACCACGCTCATCTGTACAAAGAATAGTACGCAAGTATAAACACCATGGGACCATGCAACCATCATACTGCTCAGGAAGGAGACGCATTCTCTTAGAGATGAACGTAGTTTGGTGTGTAAAGTGAAAATCAGCAAAGGACCTTTTGAAGATGCTAGAGGAAATAGGTAGTCAAGTATCTATATCCACAGTAAAACAAGTTCTATTTCGATATAACCTGAAAGACTGCTCAGCAAGGAAGAAGCCACTGCTCCAAAACCCCCTTAAAAGCCAGACTACAGTTTGGAAGTGCACATAGGGACAAATACCTTCCTTTATGGAGAAATTTCCTCTGGTCTGATGAAACAAAAATGGAACCGTTTGGCCATAATGACAATTTTTATGTTTGGAGGAAAAAAGGGTGAGGCTTGCAAGCCAAAGAACACTATCCCAACTGTGATGAATGTGGTGGCAGCATCATCTTAAGGGGGTGCTTTGCTGCAGGAGGGACTGGTACACTTCACAAAATAGATGGCATCATGAGGAACGAAATTATGTGGATAGATTGAAGCAAAATCTCAACACATCAGCCAGGAAGTAAAGGCTCGTTTGCAAATGGATTTTCCAAATGGACAATGACCCCAAGCATACCTCCAAAGTTGAGGCAAAATGGCTTAAGGACAACAATGTTAGGGTATTGTAGTGGCCATCACAAGCCCTGACCTCAATCTGATTTGATTGCAGGCAGAACTGAAAATGCATGTGTGAGCACGGAGGCTTACAAACCTGACTCAGTTACACCAGTTCTGTCTGGAGGAGTGGGCCAAAAATTCCAGCAACTTATTGTGAGAAGCTTGTGGAAGGCTACCCAAAACCTTTGAACCAAGTTAAACAATTAAACATTCTTAAAATAGTGATCCTAAGACAGGGAATGTTTTCTATGATTAAATGTCAGGAATTGTGAAAAACTGAATTAAAACGTATTTGCCTATGGTGTACAGTAAGTAAACGTCTGAGATCAACTGTATCTGCACTAAGCCAAAGATTCAGTTAGAACTTGAATTTACTGTGGGATAATTTACAACCAATATGTTATATCACATCAATACTTAAAAGTAGGGCAGAAAGTCATTGTATATTAAATTTGTCAAATGTAGGGCTGAGTAAATAAAAATAAAATAAAAATCACGATATGGACTGTGCAATTTATTAAACCCACTAAAGGCGGCAATTTCATTAAATAAATGTACTTATAGTCTGTATTAAGATGGTCCAAGCCCAGCCCTTTGACTGTCTAAGTGGCTCGCAAACATTGAACATCCTAAACAAACTCCATCTATGTTCTGAGCTTTGTTTGCTGTCAGTGTGCAGTGTGTTTTTCTTATAACATGCACTGAGAACGCAAAGTGCTACGAAATCACTTTATTTTCATGTAATTCAAAACATTCTTGTAATAACCTGACACTGGGACACATAATAGGATGTAGCATTTCACACATTGTAAATGAGGAGCATGTTTAAAAAAAAAAAAAAGAAAGAAAGAAAAATGTCTTCAGTTTACTGCAAAGAAAGGCTTGAGGGTTTAATAGGACAAATGCTTTGTGAATGTAATTCAATAACGACAGAAATGTTACAGTTGTACTACAATGAATTTAACATTTACAATCATTCAATATTACATTACAGTAATGTAATATTACAGTTTGCTTTTGAAACTGACTTCCATGTATTACATTAAATAATTTAGGATAATTTGTAGGTAAATATTGTTGTTTATTCATCTGCTTCGTGTTGATATGTTAGTACATTTACCAATTTTAATATGATTAACACAAACGTATATTTGTGAGGATTATTCTTCTTCCATGAACTCATTAAGTGGAAAACATGACTTGATTATTTTAAACTTGCAGTTTTACGTGTTCTAGGGTCTTGTTGAATGTGTGCCCCAGCCTGGGTGTACAATTATCTATAAGGCATGAATTACCATGGGGGGGGGAGCAAATCATGCTTACTGTAGCTACTTATTCATTATCATTTGAAAGATCAAATAGATTTGGCTATTGTGTGTGTGTGTGTGTGTGTGTGTGTGTGTGTGTGTGTGTGTGTGTGTGTGTAACACTGCTTATCAACCTGGGTCTCTGCAATCATCTTGAAAAAGGTGATTAAGGTACCTTGAAAATGCTGTGAAAATTTTCACTCTTAAAAATTGTACGAGCCCTTTATTCTATCTATCTCTCTTTTTTTACCTATGTATTATTTTCTTTGTTACATTGCTTTGAGAAGGTGTTATGTTAATAATAATATTGATTAACAAGATATTAAACTGAAATGTGGCATAATGTGACATTTACCATTATGGTAAGGCTGATTTAAAACCAAGTTTTGTGTTTTTATTTTTGTTCTTTGACTATGTTTGTCAAGTTCCAGATAAAGAGAAAATTATATAAGATGAAATAGTTGTATAAGTAGTTATTTAATTCACTGACTGGAATACCCAAAAATAGACATTACAATATAGCTAATTAAAATATATATAGTAATAAATATATATATACAGGTCCTTCTCAAAAAATTAGCATATTGTGATAAAGGTCAGTATTTTCCATAATGTAATGATAAAAATTAAACTTTCATATATTTTAGATTCATTGCACACCAACTGAAATATTTCAGGTCTTTTATTGTTTTAATACTGATGATTTTGGCATACAGCTCATGAAAACCCAAAATTCCTATCTCAAAAAATTAGCATATCATGAAAAGGGTCTCTAAACGAGCTATTAACCTAATCATCTGAATCAACTAATTAACTCTAAACACCTGCAAAAGATTCCTGAGGCTTTTAAAAACTCCCAGCCTGTTTCATTACTCAAAACCGCAATCATGGGTAAGACTGCCGACCTGACTGCTGTCCAGAAGGCCATCATTGACACCCTCAAGCAAGAGGGTAAGACACAGAAAGAAATTTCTGAATAAATAGGCTGTTCCCAGAGTGCTGTATCAAGGCACCTCAGTGGGAAGTCTGTGGGAAGGCAAAAGTGTGGCAAAAACGCTGCACAACGAGAAGAGGTGACCGGACCCTGAGGAAGATTGTGGAGAAGGACCGATTCCAGACCTTGGGGGACCTCGCGGAAGCAGTGGACTGAGTCTGGAGTAGAAACATCCCCACATTCCCCAGGTCAAGCCACTTTTGAACCAGAAACAGCGGCAGAAGCGCCTGACCTGGGCTACAGAGTAGCAGCACTGGACTGTTGCTCAGTGGTCCAAAGTACTTTTTCGGATGAAAGCAAATTTTGCATGTCATTCGAACTCAAGGTGCCAGAGTCTGGAGGAAGACTGGGGAGAAGGAAATGCCAAAATGCCTGAAGTCCAGTGTCAAGTACCCACAGTCAGTGATGGTCTGGGGTGCCATGTCAGCTGCTGGTGTTGGTCCACTGTGTTTTATCAAGGGCAGGGTCAATGCAGCTAGCTATCAGGAGATTTTGGAGCACTTCATGCTTCTATCTGCTGAAAAGCTTTATGGAGATGAAGATTTCATTTTTCAGCACGACCTGGCACCTGCTCACAGTGCCAAAACCACTGGTAAATGGTTTACTGACCATGGTATTACTGTGCTCAATTGGCCTGCCAACTCTTGAGAGACGCAAGACCCAACACTCTGGATGAGCTTAAGGCCGCTATCGAAGCATCCTGGGCCTCCATAACACCTCAGCAGTGCCACAGGCTGATTGCCTCCATGCCACGCCGCATTGAAGCAGTCATTTCTGCAAAAGGATTCGCGACCAAGTATTGAGTGCATAACTGAACATAATTATTTGAAGGTTGACTTTTTTTTTGGTATTAAAAACACTTCTTTTATTGGTCGGATGAAATATGCTAATTTTTTGAGATAGGAATTTTGGGTTTTCATGAGCTGTATGCCAAAATCATCAGTATTAAAACAATAAAAGACCTGAAATATTTCAGTTGGTGTGCAATGAATCTAAAATATATGAAAGTTTAATTTTTATCATTACATTATGGAAAATAATGACCTTTATCACAATATGCTAATTTTTTGAGAAGGACCTGTATATAGAGAGATATTTTTTTTAATGATATCTTTAATGAATACAATTATTTATTCATAATTATTCATATTTAATTAATAAAATTATTCATATGATATACTGCTATGGTCATATCGCCCACCCCTACCGACATATTGTGAATTCCTCTAAAATATACTGTACATTGCCATTGTATTGGTAATAATGCAACCTACTCTCTAGATATCTATATCACCCATTCAAAAACCCACTTAATGCACCTGGGGTACATTTCCCAAAAGCATCATTACTATAGTCGCAAGTTCCATCGTTACCTACATAGTTCAAGGATTTGGTGTTTCCCAAAACTGTAATGGGCAAAACTTAAAAATATCTATGTTTTTATATTTACACTATTGTAATTTAATCTTGGGATACCAGTAGCTTTCCATGCATTAAAAAAGCTCATACTGTATATGGGATTGCCATCATCCATTATAACATCTTCCCTAGACACTCATATGTAACCTTGAGTGAATGAATAGCACTCTTTCCAGTGTCTCTAAGGACCCAAACACTGTATCAAACATAGGCAAACAACCAAAAATACAACTCAAGCTTTGAATCAAATCCTCTCCAGATGTAATAAATTCAGGTTGTGGCAGAGGGTAGTTATGCATCCTTTTGTCTGTGAAATGCAGTAGTCCGGCCTTGCTCAGTAATGCGAATAGCAGGGATTTGAGATGGCAAAAATGTCCTGGTTTCCATACAAAGCAGTTCATGTCTGACCCATCTTGAGTATGAAACAAGGAAGTGTAAAATAACGGGCACTGACAGTTTTCTTGAGCCAATCAAATTAGCTTTTAAAGTCATTGACTGATCACTCTGGAGCTGCAGGAAAATGACTGACAGAAAATGACTTGATGCCTTTTTGCAACATCCATGAGTAAGAGCACACAGGTTGTTGTTTTTTTCGCTCCGCCGGTAAACAAATAACAAGGTACTAGGGTTGATACAATTAGCGCATTTGAGAAAGAATTAACCACTGGATTTTCCAAGTTTTACAAAAAAATAAAGGCATTTAAAAAAAAAAAATCTTTGGAAATTAATAATAAGTAAACTAGATATCAACTATTAGAACAGTGTTCTGCTTTGTTTTTGAAGTTACGTATGTGAAACAATCAGTATTTATAATTTTGTGATCAAAATATACAGTATGTATGTTCTTGCACTTTTTCCATAATTTTTTCTGTTTTCATGGAAACTGCTGTGTCATAATTTTTTTATATTTTTTTTCCAATGCCAGTAAGCCAGTGGTAAAAGGACAGCCATGTTAAGACCAAAGCTGTAGTTTGATATGAAGAAATGCCTTCGAGCCACCGTGAACAATCATTAACAGCCCCTCCACTGCCTCTTGACTGTCCCCTGACTGCCATGGGTTGGGAAAGAGAGACAAAAAACAGGGTTGGGCGCAAAAGTAGGAGAATAAGGGTACTTTTGGTGTAGACCTAAGTCCATTCGGCATCAAAGTTTGGTCAGTTTGGTTGCTGCAAAATCCTTTTTTCAATCTCAGGTGTGCACCAGTGAAACACATCCAGTTGACTTGGTCTGGAGTGGTTAGTTCCAAATGTTTTTCAACCGAAAGTTGGACCCAGAGTGCTGTCAGTCTCACTTTACAATGAGGTTCCATTTTTTTATATTAGCCTGAGACTTGTGTGGAATGTAGTGTGACCTCTCCCTTTAATTGGCAAAGCAGATATATTATTGGCCAATACTCTCAAAATCAGTTGTAGTAGTGACTGACTGTTCTGAAGTGTTAAATATTGTACCAGCTACATAGTTCATTCAAACCAATACATTGTCTCAATAGATCCATTCACACACGTCACATCATGTCAAACTGTCATGGCCAGTAGTTCCCCACTGCTGATCTGAGTCAGTTTTACAACCAAGAGTCTGTCAGCCTTCAGCATGAGGCAGAGTGTATGGCAGATCCATGCTCGTGTGTCAAGGATGGACCATTCTAAACCCGGCCCACATGCACACGGATGAGTAATCACTCTGTATCTGGGGGCCAGAGTCTTTTAAAGTGTTCTTTTCTTCTACTTTTCCCCTCATTTCTGCCTTCTCTCCTTCTGCAGCAGTCCCTGGGTGGCCATTTTAATTACTTTCCTCTTGGATTTTGTGCATACCCAATGAAGGATTGAAGGGCACGTCTTCTGACAAGCACTTTTTTTATTAGTCCGTATAATGCCTTTGTTTGAACTTAGGAATACTAATACACACAAAAGAGAGATGTGTATATGAAAGGGGGATGTGGATGCCACCATCTGAATGTGAATAAAACAAGAAGAGAGGACAGTAAAAAGATTGAGAGAGGGAAGAAAAGAGGAGTGCATGCTGAGGAGTCCACTGTAGGCAGGCTGATTTGATTTATTTCATTTCCCAAAGCCAGTTGGCACGAATGACACGTGAAAGTGCTTTTGGAAACTATATTTAGACAGCAAGATAAATCGAGACTATGAGTGAATCAACTGAGAGTATTAGAAACATCAGTTCAGGTAACTAAGCACAAGTCTGTTTGTGTGCCTACGTGCAATTAATTTCTCGTAAACAAGAGTATTGTTTTATTAAAACCTCTGATCATATCATTGGTGACTCTCAGCGAGTTATAACAAGTGTTCCTTTAGCATCCTGCTGGAAAATTCAACTAAAACCAGCTTCAGATGATTGTAGCTGGTCATTTGTGGTCATTAGTTGGTCCTAGCTTGTCTGAATGGTTGATCAGCTGTTGGACAGTGAGTTAAGTGAGACATAATTTCATACTCTGTGAGAAAATCCTGCTTAAACCAGCTTCAGATGGTTCAAGCTAGTCATTTATGGTCAGTAGTTGGAGCCAAGACTCTGTGAGCTTGCTTGATTTCCAGCTTATGGCCTGTAATGTCGAGCAGACTCGGGAAGAGCTCGTCTAGGAATCTCACCATATCTTTGCCTTCTTCGTTCTCAGGAATTCCAACAATTCAGATGTTGTTTCGTCGGTTATGATTCTTCAGGTCTTCCAACTTTTCCCAAATGCATTCCAAGTCTATCTTGGTCGCTAGCGGGTTAGCAGCTAATTCCCTCTCCAGTTACTCCAAATAATCAATCAGTTTCTCGACATCTGACACTCTTGTAACGACCTCAGAGAATTTAGTCTTCATGGCAGTGATCGACTGACATATTACAGCAAGATCCTCCAAGTCTGCAATGACCTTCGCCAGCATTGCCGAAATGCTTGTCAATTGACGCTTAATCTCTCTTGCCGCACCATCCAGTCTGAATCCCTGTTCTGCGGCCCTGTCTGGGGTATCAGCTTGAACACGTAAGTGTCTTTTAATGCCTTCAGAGCCTGGGGATTTTGAATTCTTTGACATATTGTCTTCATAGAACCGTTATGGAATAGGATGTATTGAATCTCACTGGTTATGACACTAAAAGTATTATAAACTAGCAAAGTGAGCAGAGCTCATCATTCACACATCCAACCTCGCAAGGTGCCATGCAACTCAAGAACTCAAAACCCTGTGATGAGGGAGGCCCTTTTTGAGTTACAATGCACAAATTATTTTTTATTTTATTTTGGGGTGCTCACTCATAAAACATTTAGTCTCTGTGCATTTTGAATTCAAGGAACAACCCTTCCAAATAATGAGTACATGTGTACGTACACAAGACTTAATGTACATCATCACATTCCTCAAGAGTTCATGGCAATTTGTCGCAAACTTTGCCATGAAATATATTTCTTCCTTATAGTTTGTAAGACATATCATTGGGGTTAACACGCCAAGCTCGATCCAAATGACACTATGATCTCATATTTTACCAAATATCTGTAATTGATTTGACTCCATCTTCATTTTTTGGTCAACTTGACTTTCTCGACTCTTCACATCACAGCATGTCTAACAAGGCTGAGACTGCTCTGTAGTTGCCTTCTGGGCCATAAAGAGTATTACAGATGGCCATGGGTTTATTTCATTAATGTGGCAGAGGGGAGGAAACTTATTGGAATTTTTTACATTCTGTCAGCACTGTGTAGGTAGCTGTAATACACTGGCATAGAAAGGCGAATGAATTCATTTCCCCCCTGACTCCCCGAGCTCAAGAGAGACTTCAAAGGCCAGCGCAAAAAATCTCGGCCAAGTGGATTTGAAAGGATGAGACTCTAATCTGTTTAAACTTTGCTTGCGATGTGTATTTTCACACTGCTTTCCCCACCTCTTCAGCAAATCCTTTCTATTTTTCTTTTCATCATCACTTTCAGGTGCAAAAAGCACCTGTCTTTCCATATCTTTGTCTTGGTGAATAGAGAATAGAAAAGAGTGATGGCACTATGTAATGCTAAACAACTCGCCTATTTGCATAAATCTATCATTGACTGCCTCAAACAGTTACACTGTTACACTTGTCCACAGAAATAGGCTACATTTAGCTTTGAAGCATGTTGCTCTGCTGCCATTACTACTAGAAGAGAGAAGTAGAATTAAAAACTTGATTAGTAAATGTGTTTTGAGAGGTTTTTAGCATGTTGCTAAGTGGTTTTAAGAGTGTTCTCTGTGTTTAAGGTTTTCTTGTTTGTCGCTAGGTTGTTGCAAATTAGTAAGTTTACGAATGACAATGCTTCATTAAATCGGTGATTCTGTTTTACAGAAATTTTAGCATGGTGCCATTTTGCAACACGATTTGTGCTAATTTTAGCACCTATCAGGAAGTTCCCAGCAGGGCATAACCACATTCCCAATGAACATTCCCCAAGCGACAGCACTTTTGAAATATGTATTAAGGTGAGACACAAAGGGGACTTGGAGTGAAAGGGTTGGACTTATTGTGTGAATATTTGATGATGCTAATGAGAAGCAAAACTGGGCTAAGCACTCAGTGGCCGCGCATGAGGGAGGCCCGAGCTACAGAAATAATGGAAAGATGTAACGATGAAGTATTCAAAGGCTGGAGTGTGATGAGAAATGTTCACTAAAGCGTGACGGAACCATGCCCAGCCACGCATCAAAGACCTTCAACCAAGAAGACTTTTGTATGACCTTAAAGTTTTCTATTTTCTTTTTTCATGACTTTGTAGCTTAAGTAGCTTACATAAGAGCAGAACTTATTCTGGCAAAAAAGTGAGATAGAAAATATTATTATTCCATTCTTGTTTTGGGAGTCAGTGACAAATGGTATAAGATACTTGTTTGATGGAAGTTTGATAGATGGATGGATTGCTGGAAGATGGGCAGCAGACCCTGGTTTTAAAATGAAAAGGGAGTGTACCAAGATGGTGTCTATCCTTTCATAGGAGGAAAGTAAATTAAATATCAGGCTTTTATGGATGTCCTTGCAAGTAAATGATGACAAATGCTTGGTATCGGAGACAGTAGAGAGATGAAACAGCGATAGAGATGGACGCGGATACTGTAAAAATTATATTTTGAAATGTACTCCTTACAAAAAAGCACCATGGTTTTTGGGTTCAACACCATGGACTACCATGTTGGTAATAAAATGGCATTCTTTGTGGTGCTTTTGGAGTATTTTTAATTTTGTATTAATTGATTCTGATCTCTGACAGAGACTCCTGTCTAAAGATTGGAGGTCAGAGAGGGCCTGCTGTTACTTTTAAACTGGTCAGAAACATGTTGCTTGTGAACAGGTCAGAAAGTTTCTAGTTTGGCAGTAATGTTTGGTTTTAGCTTTTTTTAGCTTTATCATTAAATACAAACAAAATGAGACATCAAGAGTAGCAAAAAAGTGAAAACAAGTTGATTTAGTGATTTTGCTTAATAGAAAAGAGATCTGGTTCAAACCTGTTCAAGTTAACTGTGAACATCTAACATAATGCTGTTGGCTGAACAGCACATGCCATATGTTCTTTGATGACATGTTTCCTTCATTAGGGCGGACCATTCTCGACTGAGAGCCCATCAGATTAACCACCCTTGAAATCCTGGCAAGTTAGGAGTATTTGGCAATGTTGTCGTACCATTTAGGTTTGAGGTTGGCACAAATGAATATGTGATATGCACAATTGTCTTGCTAGCAGATGTGTTCTGTTGTCTGTGAACGGATGGTGTTTATGAGATGGTTTGCCTTGTTAATACTCAGTTAATTCATAAAAAAACATTCAGAAGATACTACAAAAGATGTCTAAAAGATACAAAAGATTAGAATATGGCTGATAGGGATGTTAGAAGTACTAATACTTTGTAACCAAGTCGATACCAACAAATGAAACAAAAAAGTAAATTACTAAAAGAAAATAAATTAATAAATCAATGGTTCTGAGTACAGAATCAATTCTGAGTTCTTACAGTGATTTACAAGTGGCTGCTTTTGCATAATACAGTTTTGCCTAAAAATGAATGTAAACAGTTTGTTAGGCCTTAATTGAATATACAGTAAACAGGTGGAACAATAGATTGGAAATGTGCACTATACTTTGGGCTTTTACTGTTATAAATGGTGGAATTTGACTTGTGTTGGGATTAATGTTGGTATTGTGACTAATAACTGAATAGCAAATGTAATTTCTCAAATATCAATTGTTCAGAACTGTTTCTGCACCAATGAAAAAAAAAATTCCCATCTGTAATATGGATATGAGCCGATGTTTGAATGTAATGCATGTTTAAATGGGATTACCTGTGTTAAAGTTATCTCGCAAATGAATAATCAGTTAATCCATCTAAACGGTCCAGTCTACTGCAAGATGAATCCAGTTAAGCAGGTACCACAGTAGAAGATTGCAGGCTCAGGAATAACCACAGGCTTGATCACAGAAGCGTACTTAATTATTTACTTGTTCTAATTACTATTAAAGCCTCGATTTTTTCTTAACCTCAACATCCTGGGAACAAGAAATATAAACATAGATTTTAAGTGAGATGAGCAGTGCTAATATCATCCATACATTTCTAGTTAAATATTGACTGATTTTAATTGAGTTGCCAAAGGCCAAAAGCTTGAAGTTTGGTTTGATACGTTGCAATATTGCATTTCTGCAGTGTTTGTTGTTTGTTTACTTCATTCCACTTGTTTCTTCTGGTCTGTAGTGTTCTGAAGTGATAAGTTCACAAAGTTGTTTGTGCAGTGAAACAAATTTTTGTCACCCAGAGGAGTTTAGTAAAGGTTTCACACAAATGATTCCCTCCTATTAATCCCTCTGCCTTGAGCTCCTTGTGGATTCACTTTCACAGTCAAAAAAAGCCCTGACAACATGATGAAACTTTGACTGCTCGTTTATCTGCCCAATTGGACGTTTCGCTCTGAGCCTGTCTATTGAGCCGTGGCAGCTAATCAAGTTGAGGTGAGTTACTTTGAGCTTGCTCTGGTTTTGCGCGATACCTCTGCCCAGAGGATTGGCTAGTCCACTTTCATGGCTCAGTCATAAAATGTTTGTCATGCTCCCATTGATATGTAGTTTGGAGGTAAGAATTTGATGAGGAATAAAATTGTATGAATCCTCAGCAGGTCTGCTCAGAGGAAATCAACGGTTGAGGTTGCCAGGCGAGTCATTTCAAGGCCCGTGTGTAACCCGCACACACAAACACAAGACGAGACAGTCACAATGTCGGAGAAAACTGCTTTATTCCAACAAAAGCAGGCAACAGTACAAAACAAGGGCAAATCCAGTGAAGAATGGTCAGGGTGAGCGCTTAAATCGAAGCCGGGGAATCAAGATAGGGTAAAGGGGCAAATCCAGGAGAGAGTGGTCAACGAGAGCGTAGGGAGTCAAAGCCGGGGTAATCAGAATAAGAATAACAAGTGGGAGCAAAAGACAGGGGAACAAGGGGAGCTGGCAAGCTAAGAGGTGAACGAGAGGAGGTCAAAACTAGATGAGACTAGTGGGGGGCAAAGACACGGGAAACTAAATACAATAACCAACAACCGTGAGACGAAAGGGTAGTGATATATATAGGGGCAAGTGCAGGTGTAAACCATGACTGGTGATGAGACGAGTGCAGGTGAAACTAATGTGCAGGAGTGCAGATGACGCGAGTGCAGGTGGTCATAATGTTCTGGGGGATTGGAAACGCGTGAGAAACTCGAGGAAGGGAGATGCCTACGAGCATGTGAGTGAGTAGGAGCAAAGTGGGCGTGAGGGCTCGAGCGAGCAAAAAGAGCGTGCGAGCTCGAGGGGCGGAACGAGCGTGGGAGCTCGAGGGGGCGGAACGAGCGTGGGAGCTCGAGGGGGCGGAACGAGGGAGCGGGGTTCGTGACAGTACTCCCCCCTCTAAAACAGACGGCTCCTGATGGCCGCGCTCGGTTGCGAGGAAGTGGTGCTGGACGAACCCAACAAACAAAAAACCCTGAACAGACAACCCACAAAACACACAAACAAAATTGAGGGCAGTCCAAGGGGCACAGAGGGAAATGAGACAGTCCATGGGGTCAATGGGCAGTATCAAGGCAAGGTCTGGGGGAACATAGCGGACAGGCGGGTGGTCGGGAGATCTAGGGGGCAGCCGTAGGTTAGAGACAGGGTCAGGGGGTCTGGAAGGCCACTGGAGGACAGGGACTGGGTCCGGGGGTCTGGAAGGTGACCACCGGACAGGAATAGGGTCCGGAGGCCAGGGAAGAGGCCACAGGACAGGGAGAGGGTCAGGAAGTCCGGGCTGAGCCGTGAAAGGCGGTGCCGTCAGAGGCGGCACTGTAGGCGGCTCTGGAGGTGGGGTTCTGGAAGGCTCTGGAGGTGGAGCCGAAGGAGGCTTTAGGGGCGAAGGCCTGAAAGGCTCTGGAGGTGGAGCCGATGGAGGCTTTAGGGGGGAAGGCCTGGAAGGCTCAGGAGGTAGAGCCAATGGAGGTGGCGCCGTGGGAGGTCCCTGAGGCGACGACCTGGCAGGCTGTGTAGTCTCGGGGGTAGAGCCGTAGGAGGCCCGAGATGCGGAGCCATAGAAAGCTCTGGAGTCTTTGGGAGCAGAGCCGTGAGGGGCTCGGGAGGTGGAGCCGTGGGAGGCTCGGGAGGCGGAGCCGTAGGTGGCTCGAGAGGCGGAGCCCTAGGAGGCTCTGGAGTCTCTGGGAGTAGAGCCGTGAGAGGCTCGGGGAAAAAGGTCGTGGAAGACTCGAGAGGCTCTAGAGGTGGGGCCCTGGAAGACTCGAGAGACGAAGCCCTGAGAGGCTTGGAAGGGGGTGGAGCCCTGAAAGACACGAGAGGGGAAGCCCTGAGAGGCTTGAGAGGGGGAGGAGCCCTGAGAGACTCGAGAGGCGAAGCCGTGAGAGGCTTGAGGGGTGGAGCCATGAAAGACTTGAGAGGAGAAGCCCTGAGAGGCTTGAGGGGAGGAGGAGCCCTGAGAGACTCGAGAGGGGAAGCCCTGAGATGCTTGAGAGGGGGAGGAGCCCTGAGAGACTCGAGAGGCGAAGCCGTGAGAGGCTTGAGGGGTGGAGCCATGAAAGACTCGAGGGACGGAGCCCTGAGAGGCTCGAGGGGTGGAGGAGCCCTGAGAGACTCGAGAGGAGGAGCCCTGAGAGACTCGAGAGGCGAAGCCGTGAGAGGCTTGAGGGGTGGAGCCATGAAAGACTGGAAGGACGGAGCCCTGAGAGGCTCGAGGGGTGGAGCCATGAAAGACTGGAGAGGAGCCTGAGAGCCCTGAGAGGCTCGAGAGGAGGGGTGGAGCCATGAAAGACTGGAGCCCTGAGAGGCTCGAGGGTGGAGCCTAAAGACTGAGGAGGCCCTGAGAGGCTGGGAGGAGGAGCCCTGAAAGACTCGAGAGGGGAAGCCCTGAGAGGCTTGAGGGGGGAGGAGCCCTGAGAGACTCGAGAGGAGAAGCCCTGAGAGGCTTGGGAGGGGGAGCCCTGAAAGACTCGAGAGGAGAAGCCCTGAGAGGCTCGAGAGGAGGAGCCCTGGGAGGCTTGGGAGGAGGAGCCTTGGAAGGCTCGAGAAGAGGAGCCCTGGGAGGCTTGGGAGGAGGAGCCTTGAAAGACTCGGGAGGAGAAGCCCTGAGAGGCGGTGCTCTGGGAGGCTCGAGAGACTTGAAAGGCAGAACCCTGGGGGGCTTGGGAGGTAGAGCTCTGGGAGGCTCGAGAGGAGGAGCCTTAGGAGGCTCGAGAGGAAGAGCCCTGGGAGGCTTGAGAGGAGCCCTGGGAGGCTTGGGAGGAGGAGCCTTGGGAGACTCGAGAGGCGGAGGCCGCGAGGGCTCTGAGGGGCGAGCAGAGCCCGGCAGAGCCGTGGAAGACTCTGGGGGTGGGGCAGAGCTGTGGAAGACTGGGCGTGACAGGCCTCGGGACTGGGGCCGTGTCAGAGCCCGGCAGAGCCGTGGAAGACTCTGGGGGCGGAGCAGAGCCCGGCAGAGCCGTGGAAGACTCTGGGGGCGGAGCAGAACCCAGCAGAGCCGTGGAAGACTCTGGGGGCGGAGCAGAACCCGGCAGAGCCGTGGAAGACTCTGGGGGCGGAGCAGAACCCGGCAGAGCCGTGGAAGACTCTGGGGGCGGAGCAGAACCAGGCGGAGCCATGGAAGACTCTGAGGGCGGAGCAGAGGTCGGTAGATCTGTGGAAGACTGAGGGAACCTCTGCGGTCTTGAGCACAAGACGAGACTGGGGAGAAGGGGCCCTCTTCCTTCTCTTGCGTCCTCGGCCAACAGGGGACGTGGCCATGGGGACGGTCGAGGCTACAGGCGCTGGCTCGCTGACCGTGGCGGGCATGGGCGCTGGCTCGTTGGCCGTGGCGGGCATGGGCGCTGGCTCGTTGGCCGTGGCGGGCATGGGCGCTGACTCTCTGGCCGTGGCAGGCATGGGCGTTGACTCGCTGGCCGTGCCAGGCTTCGAGACTGGGGCCGTGACAGGCTTCGGGACTGGGGCCGTGACAGGCCTCGGGACTGGGGCCGTGTCAGGCTTCGGGGCTAGGGCCGTGTCAGGCTTCGGGACTGGGGCCCTGACAGGCCTCGGGACTGGGGCCGTGTCAGGCTTCGGGACTAGGGCCGTGACAGGCTTCGGGACTAGGGCCGTGTAAGGCTTCGGGGCTAGGGCCGTGTAAGGCTTCGGGGCTAGGGCCGTGTCAGGCTTCGGGGCTAGGGCCGCGACAGGCTTCGGGACTAGGGCCGCGACAGGCATCGGGACTAGGGCCGCGACAGGCTTCGGGACTAGGGCCGTGTAAGGCTTCAAGACGGGGGCCGTGGTAGGCTTCAAGACGGGGGCCGTGGTAGGCTTCAAGACGGGGCCGTGGTATGGAACGCTGGTTCAGTTTCTGCCTCCCCCACAGTAAACGAGGAACCAGCGTACAGTACGGCGAGGTCAATAAACTGAGCCAGGTTGAGAGAGCAGCGAACACCAGGCATGACTGATGAGGCTGGCTCATTCAGTCCAAATTGAAAAATGTCTTTCAGAGCCACCTCATCAAAATTCACCTGGTACGCCAGGGCACAAAAATCCATAATATAAGCCTCCAAGGGTTGGCTCCCCTGGCGCAAACCCAAGAGTCGGGCCGCTGGCTCCATAATGTCAAGGACGGGGTTATGAGTTACATAACCACTGCCTTGCACGGAAAACCCTTGGTTCGCGTCCGATGAGCCATAAAACCTCTCCGGGGATGGAGAGCATACGGCGCTCGCGGATGCGTGGAATGCATCAACGGGCTCAGGGGCAGACACAGGTGAAACAGGGTGAAAAATTTCAGACATAGAACATACCTGCTGCCCCTGGGCCGCGAGCGCTTGGTCAAGTTTCCACACCATAGCTCCTCGCGCTGAATGTGACGTGTTCCTCCGCTCTAGTGAGCTGCGCGAATCCTCAGCGCGACGCATTGTGACTGTCTTCGGTGAGGTTGGTTATTTTGTAACCCGCACACACAAACACAAGACGAGACAGTCACAATGTCGGAGAAAACTGCTTTATTCCAACAAAAGCAGGCAACAGTACAAAACAAGGGCAAATCCAGTCAAAAGTGGTCAGGGTGAGCGTTAAATCGAAGCCGGGGAATCAAGATAGGGTAAAGGGGCAAATCCAGGAGAGAGTGGTCAACGAGAGCGTAGGGGGTCAAAGCCGGGGTAATCAGAATAAAAATAACAAGTGGGAGCAAAAGACAGGGGAACAAGGGGAGCTGGCAAGCTAAGAGGTGAACGAGAGGAGGTCAAAACTAGACGAGACTAGCGGGGGGCAAAGACACGGGAAACTAAATACAATAACCAACAACCGTGAGACGAAAGGGTAGTGATATATATAGGGGCAAGTGCAGGTGTAAACCATGACTGGTGATGAGACGAGTGCAGGTGAAACTAATGTGCAGGAGTGCAGATGACGTGAGTGCAGGTGGTCATAATGTTCTGGGGGATTGGAAACGCGTGAGAAACTCGAGGAAGGGAGATGCCTACGAGCATGTGAGCGAGTAGGCGCAAAGTGGGCGTGAGGGCTCGAGCGAGCAAAAAGACTGTGCGAGCTCGAGGTGGCGGAACGAGCGTGGGAGCTCGAGGGGGCAGAACGAGCGTGGGAGCTCGAGGGGACGGAACGAGAGAGCGGGGTTCGTGACACCGTGCCATAATTGTAGGGAGGGGAAGATGGGGAAAGATGCACCCCGTAAGAAAAATTTGCATTTACTGATACATTGTAAACTATTTAGATATGAGTTTAGTATGTACATCATAATTATGCATCATATGATATATTAATTGGGGAAATAGAAATTACCCTTTGGGTAAACTTGTCCCTGGTGCCATCTGATTTTTACAGAACAGATAATCTGTACATCTGATATTAAACATGGGAAGCACCCTTCTTTTGAGTCTCTGCATAAATGCATGTGAAGTGTTGGCTGGCAAACAACTTTCTTCAATTAAATGAGGATACGTTTATTGTTTTTGGTCAAAGGGGATGTGAGGTAAATTTAGAAAGAAATGTGTCAGTGCTTCCAGGGAAAAAACGTCTGGGTGTTATATTTGACTCTGAGCTCAAGTTTGATCAACAAATAAATGCTGTTGTTAAAAATAGTTTTTCCCATCTTAGAGCTATAGAAAAGTTGAAGTCCATTCTTTCTTTTGATGATTTGGAGAAGGTTGTGCAAGCTTTTGTGTCTTCTCGATTGGACTATTGTAATGCTTTGTATCTGGGTGTGAGTCAGGCTTCTCTCTCTCGCCTGCAGCTGGTTCAGAATTCAGCTGCTAGGCTTTTAACTGGAACCAGGAAAAGAGACCATATCACCCCAGTTTTGATTTCACTACATTAGTTACCGATCCAATACAGAATCCAGTACAAAGTGTTGATGTATGTTTTTAAGGCTCTTCATGGTCTTGCATCCGAGTACATCTCTGCTTTAATAAGTTTGAATCAACCTTCAAGGTCTCTCCGCTCTGGTAATCAGCTGTGTCTGTCAGTTCCTCGATCTCGCCTAAAAACTCAAGGTGATAGAGCTTTTGCGGTGGCAGCCCCTAGACTTTGGAATGAGCTTCCATTGGTCATAAAATCACCTCCGTCCCTATTCTCTTTCCAGGGGGCCTTAAAAACAAATTTGTTTTCCCTAGCTTTTAATTAATTGCATTATAAATTGTACCAGTTCAATTTTATCTTATTCTTGTTTTATTGGTTTTAAAAGTTTTTTGCATTCTTAAGCTGTATGTATGTGATTTTATTTATTTTTTGTAACTCCATGTACAGCACTTTGGTACCCAGTGTGGTTTTTGAAAGTGCTCTATAAATAAATATAAATATAAATAAAATTGAGTTGAGTTATTAAAAAAATAAAAATGTATGTCATAAATATAAATTCTTAACTGTATAAAGTCTGACATATGAAATTTTAGTCCATTTAAGTGATTTAAGATTAAGGGATTTTTCACTCCTGGCTCTTTTAGAGCATTTCTTTTCAGAAACTGGTTTGTTTTCTACTTTAGTTTGGTTCATTTATGCATATATGAACATTTTGATCGCACTCTGATCCTCACCAAAACAAATGGTCCGAGTCCACCAAGGACGAGGTAGTCTCAGACCAATTGCAAACACACTCCGGTGTGGTCTGCTTGTGGTGAGAATGCAGTCTGACACAACGGACCAACATACCAAACAATATCACTTTAAAAACTATGAGCATGCCTGATAAATCTGCGAAGAAAAAATCTGTAGGTCAGCACATCACTGTAATTCACAATCAAAGATAAAGGGAGAGAGCCGGCACTTCAATGCAGAAATAATGCAAAAGCAACTAAATGACAGATTAACCCTTGTGCTTC
This sequence comes from Xyrauchen texanus, assembly GCF_025860055.1. Lineage (NCBI taxonomy): Eukaryota > Metazoa > Chordata > Actinopteri > Cypriniformes > Catostomidae > Xyrauchen > Xyrauchen texanus. Next base: position 25,518,967 of record NC_068316.1, on the reverse strand, counting down.
AATTTAAAAAAGTTACTCAGAGGTCCTTAGAGGACAAAAATGTCCATGTCAAAAAAACTGCCATAAAAAATATTATATATTAATATCATTTTCAATGTTCACTGACTTTTTAACCAACATCAGTCCTGATAATAACTACCAAATATTCATTCTCTCTCACACACACACACACACACACACACACACACACACACACACACACACACACACACACACACACACACACACACACACATATGTTGTGTTTCCTTGTATTATGAGGACTTTCCATAGACATAATGGTTTTTATACTGTACAAACTTTATATTCTATCCCCTAAACCTAACCCAACCCCTAAACCTAACCCTCACAGAAAACTTTCTGCATTTTTACATTTTCAAAAAACATAATTTAGTATGATTTATAAGCTGTTTTCCTCATGGGGACCGACAAAATGTCCCCACAAGGTCAAAAATTTCGGGTTTTACTATCCTTATGGGGACATTTGGTACCCACAAAGTGATAAATACACGCTCACACACACACACACACACACACACACACACACACACACACACACACACACACACACACAAATGTGTGTACACATTTTTACAGTTAAAGGCTTATCATTTTAAGCGGCATATTGATGTATGAGCTATATCCCGGAACAGTGTACAAACATACTGACCAATGAGGGGATAGTTTGCTCACATGTGACTTTTATAAACACAGTTTTGGTCTGTTTTAAAATGTTGACTAGTGAAAGCAAACCGAACCAAGAAGAAAATGCAACATTGTAACAATTTTAGACCCTGTTTTTGAAAAAATCAAACGAGCTACAGTTCTGAATGCCCTAAAAGTCTTTGTTGTTGTAACACCTCTATTGTTTATGTCACCAGGAAACTGTTGCAATTCGTAAAACAAGTCACGTAAAAAGTCATTTTGCAAAAATATAGGTATAGTAAAGTGATTCTATGAGACCAGGTTGCATACCTGTATTACACTGTTGAGGTAGGGATATCTCGCACCTTCTAGGTTTATCATATTCGCTTAATGGCTATCCCCATTAAGGTCAAAATTATTCGTTTGATGGCTATTGAACAATGGTCCTCCTGCTCTGCTTCTTTTGAAGCACTTGACAGGGTTCAACTTATGCTAATGGGTAGCGTTGTCTCTTTTACATGCATCTATGATGACTCCTGTAGTTGCCTATCACAATATCCAAGTCGTGCTTGTAAAGTCCAAAAGATATCTTGGCCATCACAGTGAATGAAACAGGGCCACACATCAGGGTTTCACTGTATTCACCCAGCACTTCCCCTCCACTGTGAAAGCTTCGCTGAGATCAAAGGAAACAGACATGAAAGGTATTGAGAAGATTCACCCCACTTCTTCCCTTTGGTTTCCCTCTTCCTGTTCACTCTAATGAGTAGTTGACCCTGCAGTGTGCAGTTGAGGAAGTGTTGGGAGTGACTGGGATCTCAGAGGTGCAGCATTACTGTACAACAACTTTTGCCAAAAATATATTTCAGTATTTTGCAGCCTTTTGATAATATTCAAGATACATCTTAATATTTGTGTATTTACTCTGAAATAGTTTAGAATAGGGATTTTATTATTAATTATTATTAATTATTAATGCTAAATTAAACTTTTACAATTTAAAGTAAAATAGAGTAGAAATGAAGGTAAAAACAATCAAAGTATGATTTCTGAACTGATGTCAGCTAAATAAACCAAAGGAAGAAATTAATCATTTTAATTTTTATGCATCATTATAATAATAAATAGCAATAAACGGCAATATTTATCTACATATATTAATTTAAAAAAAAGCACATTTGTGACATTAACTGTGTTAACTCATTTTGTACAAAAGGACAGGTTTTCTTTCATTGAAGCACTTTCACAAGATGCTCTTGAAAATTTACATGCAAGATTTTTAACGTCAGCACAGCCATTGACCAGGAAAACGAAAAACATCACTCCATGTCAAAAAAGTTGCTGACCCCTGCCTTTGACTTTCATGTATCAGCTGCTCATGTATCATCACTTTATGACTTCTGAAGTTCTTGGCACAAACTTTCTTGCCAAATTACAAAACAGAGTTGTCATCCCACTCTGCAATTTGTTGTGCGACTGCTCGCATATTTATCACCCTTTTATTTGTATCCATCATTAGCATTTCTAAGCAGTACTGCTTAATATGTACTGTTACTGGCAGCGCATGTCAAGTCTTATCTTCTTATGTCCATATACAGAAACAAGAACTAAAAGAGCAAGTTAAATACAGAGTATTACAAATTTGTGATAACACACACACACACACACACACACACACACACACACACACACACACACACACACACACATGTTGTGTTTCCATGTTTTATGGGGACTTTCCATAGACATAATGGTTTTTATACTGTACAAACTTTATATTCTATCCCCTAAACCTAACCCTACCCCTAAACCTAACCCTCACAGAAAACTTTCTGCATTTTTACATTTTCAAAAAACATAATTTAGTATGATTTATAAGCTGTTTTCCTCATGGGGACCGACAAAATGTCCCCACAAGGTCAAAAATTTCGGGTTTTACTATCCTTATGGGACATTTGGTCCCCACAAAGTGATAAATACACGCTCACACACACACACACACACACACACACACACACACACACACACACACACACACACACTCAGTCCTTAAACAACTTGTGCCTTTATGAAAACAGATTTGTGGACACTTCTACTGAAAGAAAAGAAAGAAAAGGAAACTGTCTTTGTCTTTGACTGAAACAGTTTAATGAAGGTCACCACTGCAAACTACTGCAAACTTGTTTCAATTCAATATTTTCTGTTTCTGTTTTGTTTATGCTTTTCTGTAAAAGGACAAAGAAGGCAGTCACAGATGTGAGATGCATGCTGAGCTTTTTTCTATACTTCCTTTCAATGAATGTTGTTTTGCTCTCATCAGTATGTTCTGGATCATAAAAAAAAACTGCAAAATCGGATGCATTTGTACATTCTTAATACAATATTTTAGATGTAGCATGTTGGTGAATACTACAATTTAGGAACAAAGGTAGAATTTGCTTCTGATTCTGATACTGAATTTGAATATTCTGATCATGATTTCTGATTTTCCTGATTCTGAATCTAACGGTTTTAAAATTCCTGTTTCTGCTGATTTTGAATTTAAATCTTCTGATTTTCATTCTACAGATTCTGATTCTAAACGTACTGATTCCAATTTTTCTGATCGTAAATTTGTTGATTTTTAAAGTACTGATTTGGATTATCATGATTCTAACTACTGATTCTGTTTCAGATTATTTAACATTTTAATGTACTGATTTTGCTCTCAGATTTCTCTGATTCTTATTTTTTGTCTGCTGATTCTGATTCTTATGATCAGTGCTCGAGTTGAGGGTAGCAAAGATATGCTACCCCCCTTTGTTAGAAGAAACAGCAAAAAATAACCTCCCTGTAAAACCGCCAACCCCCTTACCTTCCACTTTAGATCAATTGTGTCATGTTTTACAATACTAAACATGCAAATAAAATATTTTAATTCTCTATGTATAAATCATTTATTTCAGATAATGGTGATTAGCAAATCAGTTGGATATTACAATGAGTTGCAAGGTAATAGGCACAGATTTACAAATGTTTGGGATATCAAGAGATGCAATCCCCCACTCAGATCTTTAAACTTGCACAGTTTGGAAATATTCTCCCAGTGTTATGCTTGTTTTGTCCAATCTGGCAACCATGAGCACTAATAAAGCATTTCAAAAGCATTCATCTAAAATGCATTTAATAAACATAAAATAATACCCTCCCCATTGACTTAATCTAATGATTAATTTACTGATTCTGAATTCAGATTTTGTCTTATTTTTAAACTAATGGTTTTTAAACTACTGATCCTGATTTCAGGTTTGTAATTTTTCCGAATTAATCTGGAATTTTTTCCAACCACAAATTGTGACGCATGTATATTCTCGATAAGATGTGCATTCAGTAAGGATTTTTACTCAAACAAGTGTCATTCAGCCTTCCCTCGGATGGAGCCACTGCTGCTGTTGCGTCATGCACAAACTGTAGATCTGAGAACGCGTGAGACTGAAAATAATAAGCCAAATAATATAGAAGGGTTGGCACACCTAAGAACATGTAATATTTATATTTTATTAATTGTAATTTTCACATTAATGTGGAAAAACTGGTGTGACAATTGTAAAAGTGGCATTTATAGTACGTATAACCGCTTCAGTCAGCAATGCGTGAGCTAGCAGCGCCCTCTAGCGACTCTGTGCGGAACATGCTGAGCAGTGCATCAACATGAGATGATCCAATGTTTATCATGTCACAAAAAAAATCGCAAAGCTTGTCAAAGTGATCCCTTCCCAAATGCTGGCTGTAGATTTCATAACTTATACGCTCTACTTTTTGTGGTTTTGTGCTGATCAGTGGCTTTGTGTTTGTCAAGAAATAATGTGACAATATATGTAATAAACTAAACATGTTGTCTGCAATCTAAGATATTTAGTGTATACATAATCTAGTGTGTTAGAGTGGGGGATGGGGGACATTGTCTTTGCTCTTTACATTTTCCTGAGTTTTTATCCCTTGCCGATCACATGTCTGGGATTTTTTAAATGCTGATTCTGATTTTCACGATTATAAATCTACTGATTCAGATTCATATTCTTCTGATTTCAGTCCACCGATTCTTAATTCTTCTCATTCTGAATCTACTAATTCTGATTCTGACTCTTTTCCTTGAAATTTCTGTATCTTCCGACACTGAGAGTAGACTACTTTTCTGAAATAGTATTGAACTTCTTTCATCTTTTCTTCTCCAGTGTATAGTGGTTTGACATTTGAGGACTCTTGAGTGAGCAAAGAGTTGTAGCTGTCTGTGAAAACAGCAGTTCATTAGCTATTCACAGAGCTTCAGTTCATTTAGGGCTGAAGACGGGCCTCTTAAGACCCCATAAGCACTGTGTGATGTATAAACAAATACCCCGTTTGATTACAAGTACAAGCTGAAGTGAATGTAAGCATGTTTGTGTGGTGGCTCTCCAAGGCTGAGGAGGGATTGAAAGAGTGTGTGTAGAATATGTTTAAGGTGCACAATTAACAAGCAGACATGCATCTAAACATGAAGAACTGCTACTGAAATTCAATGGGACGAAATCCAATGGTAATAAAAAGCTTATCATACTACTAATTATCAGTATCATCCTAGTATTTTTTTTTAACTCTTTTGAGATTGTTGATCTTGATTTGTGAAGAAACATGGGACGCACTTTATATTAGCCTTTAACTACAATTTACGTAAGCGTTTGATGCAGTGTGCTTATCATGTACTTATCACAGCTCTGCCTGCTAGCAAGGGGTATTGACAATAAATAGCCAAAAGTGAGCCACAAAGCTCCGTCATTTATGTAAACAATCCCAAACGTCTTTCCACAATAGTGCCTCTGTGGTCGCTGGGGTCTGTTAGCCTGCATGTGACTGCTTGGTATAAATTATTCCAGTGGATGTATGAATGCAGTTAATGTGAGCAGAAAGCAGGACAAAAGCTTGTGAATTAACCTCCCAGCTAACTCAATTTTCTACTTTTGTTCAAAAAAGCGTACACTTTTCCAAAGCATTGAGAGGGCTTTCTAAGACACTGTTGTACTTTACAGTTACATTACAAAAACAAATGAATTAACACCAAATAAATAAATCAAGTAAGTGTTATATATGACATATAAAGCATTATAACATTATTTTCTCTCTCTGTCTTAAGCTGGTGGCGGTCTACGAGGAGCAGGACCCCCATCATGGAGGTGACGGCACCAGCGCTAGCTCAACAGGCACACAAAGTCCAGAGATGTTCAATACGGGAGAGCTCAGCTCCTTTCAGCCCTACCAGACCAGCAGTGAGATCGAGGTCACCCCCTCAGCCCTCAGGACCAGTGAGTTACAAATACAAGTTACTTTGATTTTGACGCAATCAATTTCACACTGAATGTGACAATGGTGCATGACACAACACAATCATAGCCTTTTAGAACATATTAGATGTTTAGCCAGTGAGATTTCGATTGTGGGCAGAGTAACCCAGCACAACGCTAAAAATAGAAACCATACTTAGTTCAAATGCTTGGTTGTTCATTTGATTTCATCCTGACCTTAAAGAAATTATTTGGTTGCAAACTGACTCCAATAGCTCCACACCAAAATCTCCATTCTGAAAACACTCTTAAATCTTGAACAGTTTAAACAGACTATGCTCCGCACCAAAGTCTCTAGAGTACGCTTTTAAATGACTACTGAAGTCAAAAATAATGCAAAACACTGTTAAAAAGACCAGCTTAAGTGCATGCAATTTCCATGCTGGTCTAAGCTGGTTTAGGATGACTAGTGCTGGTTTGGTGCTGGTCTAGCAGATGGTATAGCATAACTGTGCTTTGCTCAAGAAAACCTAGCTAGTGAAGCTGATTAAGCTATTTCAAAAGCTTGGTGGGGACACCAGCATCCCATGCTGTGCAACGAGCATCCAAAACACAACATAAGCTTGTGACCAGCAACACTGGTATTTTATGCACGGACAAAAGCCTAAAAGTTGTTAAAACATAAAAAATGTATCCTGAATATTTTACTTGTGCTTTTTAAGTCCTCGTGGTCACGTAGTGATTCTCCTCAGTCCGGGTGGTGGAGGACGAATCCCAGCTGCCTCCATGTCTGAGACGTCAACCCGCACATCTTATCACGTGGCTTGTTGAACGCGTTGCCACAGAGACTTCGCGTCATCCACCGCGGCATCCACGCTCAAATCACCAAGTGCCCACCAAGAACGAACCACATTATAGCCACGAGGAGGTTACAACATGTGACTCTACTCTCCCTAGCAACCTGGCCAATTTGGTTGCTTAGGAGACTGGGCTGGAGTCACTCAGCACACCCTGGATTCAAACTTGCGAACTCCAGGGGTGGTAGCCAGCTACCCAGGCCCCCTGCCACTCATTATTTTAACATGCAAATGAGCTCTGCTCCAAATTCTTCATTGTCACCAAAGGTTTGTTTCAGATTCACCAACTGGTTAGAGCTGCAAGCTTTGGCAAACATTTGTGGTGAATCGCAAGCTTATTTGCTTGTGAAAATAATGAGTGGAAAATTTGTTTGCGGCAAGTTTTCAGAACTCTAGATTTTTTGTAAGGGTAGTCATTGGCCTGATTTCTGGAGAGTGAGAGTTTTACAGTTGTTTTTGACACTGAACACACAGTGACTGACCTTGACAGGAAGGCAGGCTTCAGTGGGCAGGTGAAATCATCATGGGAACCGTTGCTAGAGAACCCCGAGACACACTCAGTCAGGTGTGGAGAGATGAGAGTATACAGCTATGATTAACAGTGACAGCTTAGAACATACTGCTGTCCACACACACACACACACACACACACACACACACACACACACACACACACACACACACACACACACACACACACACACACACACACACACACATGTTGTATTTCCATGTTTTATGGGGACTTTCCATAGACATAATGGTTTTTATACTGTACAGACTTTATATTCTATCCCCTAAACCTAACCCTACCCCTTAAACCTAACCCTCACAGAAAACATTCTGCATTTTTACATTTTCAAAAAACATAATTTAGTATGATTTATAAGCTGTTTTCCTCATGGGGACTGACAAAATGTCCCCACAAGGTCAAAAATTTCGGGTTTTACTATCCTTATGGGGACATTTGGTCCCCACAAAGTGATAAATACACGGTCACACACACACACACACACACACACACACACACACACACACACACACACACACACACACACACACACACACACACACACACACACACACATGTTGGTCTACCTATCATTATGAGGACTTTCCATAGACATAATGATTTTTATACTGTACAAACTATAGATTCTATCCTCTAAACCTAACACAACCCCTAAACCTAATCATCACAGAAAACTTTCTGCATTTTTACGTTTTCAATAAGACATTGTTTAGTATGATTTTTAAGTGATTTAAATTATGGGGACATTAGAAATGTCCTCATAAATCACATTTATAGCATAATAACCTTTTAATTACAAGTTTGTAACTTAAAAAGTTGTCCTTGTAAATCACATAAACACACACACACACACACACACACACACACACACACACACACACACACACACACACACACACACAGACACACACACAAAGGCATTCATATCCCTTTGTCTTCTGATTTTGTGATTGAATAAAAAATAACGATTTAGAGAACGTGGATCTATTGCAAATGTTAAGATATTGTTTGTGTGTAGAAACATGGTGCAAGTTGGCATACAATTGTGTAAGAAACCACATGTGTTGCTTTTCAAGAAAACAGCCTCCAGAGCACACACACACACTCATATTCACACTCAAAGTAATAGAGGTGAATGTGTTCCCATGATACTCGACTTTTCTGTCTGACCCACTGATTTTATTTATTGTAGTACTTTGAAAGCGGGCACAGAGGGAGGTCTGGACTCGAGCTCACACAGTGTGTGTGTGAACTCCCTTTCTCATGTGAACGCTGCCAGTAGTAACTCCATTCTTCTAAAAATATGTGTGTGTAAGCAATTGTGTGTGTGTGTGGGGGGTTGATACATCCCTAATATTCTCTTCATTTTCCTCTTGTGATCTCAGTTTATCTTCCATGGTTTTTAAACATCACACTTCTGACTTTAATATCTGATTGGATGAGACATGTTCAAAGCCGTTTAAATTCACCAATAGACACACACCTGTGACCACAAATCAGTTAAGTTTAAAATCAATGTGGCAAGTGGCTATGTTGCGTGGCAACCATGAACAGCCTATAGTTAGTCTAATTAACTCTGTTACTATGCTGATTTATGGATTGCTTTTTTTGATCACTAATATTAATCAGCAAAATAATATTATAATCAATGCTGATTGATTATAGGTGTTTCAAGATGCATTTTTAAAAGTTAAGGTTTTTTTAACTTGACAAGGCATCTAAAAAGTGTGGAACTCTTGCAGGAGGTGCTTAAAAAACAGAAAAGTGATGCAACTGTCAAAGACATCCATCTAGTGCATGTTTACATAAAAAAAAACACAGCATAGACTGACGCAAAAGCATGAAGGGAGCTACTAATGTAGGGGCAGTTTACTGGGCAACACCTAAAGAGAGGCAGTTGACTAGGATTTGGAGCAGAGCTTCTCTTAGCATCCAGCTATTTACTATCCCAAGTATATCTCAAGCATTATATGACAGTATTCTGTTTGTAAATCTCTTATAAGCATCAGAATGTAAGTTTGTCCTCGACGACTGGCTTGATTACAGACTACCATTTCTCCTAATCATTCTTTCTCTCTGTCTAATATTGATGATAGATAAATAGTGAGAGTTGTTCTCAATATAAAAACCCTGACAGGACCTTTGGAGAATGGAGATGAGTGTGGAATATTATTAATGCGATAACCAGAAATCACAGCTGCAGTTTTGTTATGATCACTCTTGAGCCTGTATAATCACGAACATTCAGAGTTTTCGTCTGCTGAATTTGCATTGATTGTTCTTCTTAGAAGCAAGAGAAGGCAAAATGAGATCATCCCCTATGTTTGATTATTTTAAAAATAAATCAATCAATAATACAAAATTTAAAAAAGCATTAAGCAGAGGTTAGGGCAACTAATAATTGGATTGGCGATGAGATGTAAATTATGGTAATCAATGTAATTTGCTTGTAATTATACAGAATCAGGCATTCGTCTGACTTGCCTGACACGGAAGCATAATCTTGCAAAAAGAAAGAAAACTTCAAAGCTTTACAAGACTGTCGGCTGGTGTTTAATCTTAATGAATTTGCACTTGCATTAAACTGTCTGATTTATTTTTGGTGCATTTGAAGCATGCTGGCTGATATTTCTAAAAGTGTTTGTAGTGTGTTTAGGGAGATGTGGAGCGTGTGTATGGCAGAGGCCTTAGCAGTGTTCACTGAGCAGGGGAGGTCCCTGGTGGGCTCAGAGAGGCAGGCACTCATTAGCACGGGTGTGTGCTGCTTTCAGGTGCTCTGCCCTGGGGCACGCTGGCTGAGATGCTGCCTCTCTCCAGTAAACTCCCTGGATCTGTTTAACTTAGCTCCAGTAACTCTCTCCAGCAACCCACATCACTCTCTTTCACTCCATCTCTTCCTCATTACAAAGTTTCCATCCCCTTCACTCTACATAACATAGCGTGATGGTGCTGCATCCATTGTTGCCAAGTTTTTCTAGAAAAATTAGCAAATGCCAAAGAACAAACAAATGACATTTCAATATTTATTTATTTTTACTCGATTGATCTGATTTTCAAAGCTTCTGTAGGTCACCCAACTGTAAGGGATGACTTTGTTTAGAGTAAAACTGTGAAATGGGAATGTAGTTGTTTACAAAATTGGAACAATTAATAGGCCTATTATTAATAATTAACATTGTTATTAATATTGGCAACATAATTGTTAGTGATGTTCTTAACAATGTTGTTAACTAATAAATTGTAATCTAATAGTGAAAATACTGTCATTACAAAAATGTAATTTGATATGCTGCGTAGCTGACTTCTGAAAATACTTTGGAGTGATGACTCAGTTATGTATCATTTTTTTAACCAGTTTGTTTAATAAAATGTCCAAACTAACCGATTCTCTAAAATGAATCAAACTTCCCAACGCTACTTATGGCAAAGTGAAAAAAGAGCACATTTACACACGTGGTCGTGGACAGACTAGGAAAAGCAAAAAACCCAAGGCAGAAAAGGCAAGAAATGGGAAACAAACCACATTTACATTTACATTTTATATGTATTCATTTAACAGATGCTTTTATCCAAAAGAAGAGTACAATAGAAGCGATTCATCCAAAGGAGGCAGTAATAAGAGAAGTGCTGTAATGAAAAGTTGCTTAGAGAAGAACGAGTAGAGAGGAAGGTGTGAGACAGTGGTGAACAAGAATACATTTAGATATATTTTTTTTAGTAGAGATGAAAGAAAACAGTGTTTGCGCAACAATTTATAATAGCATTATATAGATTGCTTCTGTTGGTGATCAGTCATACTTTATTGTGTTATGGGGCTAAGCACTGGTAAGACAAAATATGTGACTATTTTCTGTAATATAATATTGTGTTCTGGGGAATTCTTTTTTTTTAAATAGTCATCTTAACTTTCTATTGGCTTAGCCTCACTAAATAACCATACTGCACAACATATGGTCCAATTTGAGACTTAATTGTCTGATTGTGGTGGTTCTTTGTAATTAATCAATCAAAGCAATTGGTGAATCAGTCTGAAATGAATATAGGCCACATAAATAATGTGTAAGTATCTCTAACATGTAAATAGGAGTTTTTGTCCTAACCAGCCACGAATGTAACAAATGGCGGCATTCGCCAGGTTTCTGTTTTCTGGCATCACGCTGGGTAGCCCCAAACACTTTGAAATCTTATTGGTCAAAAATCCTGCTCCTCATAAATTAAACGTAATTAAACATAAAGTATTTTCTGATTGCCATGTCACACAGCAGTTTTGCATTCAGTGTGGCCAGAAAAATGGATTGTTACTGGAAATGGTCTGAAATGGTCTTATATAGCACTTTTTTTTTTAACCTTAGAGGTTACCAAAGCACTTTACACTGTGTCCCATTCACCCATTCACACACACACTCGTAGACCAATGATGGCAGAGCTGCCATGCAAGGCGCTAGCCTGCCATTGGGAGCAACTTGGGGTTCAGTGTTTTGCCCAAGGACACTTCAGCATGTGGAGTCGTGTGGGTCGGGAATCGAACCGCCAACCCTGCAATTAGCAGCCAACCCACTCTACCACCTGAGCCTCAGCCACCCTGTGTAAAGTTGTCAATTCACCGATGGTTAGGACACAGTGTGGCCCTGAAAAAAAATCCAGATCTCTTGCAGTCTTGCTGCAAACTTACAATAAATTTGCCACTCATTATTTTCACATGCACATGAGCTTTGCGTCAAAATCCTCATTGTAGCTAAAGGTTTGCTGAAGGTTTACCGGTATCGATGAAGAGCTGCAAATTTCTGGCAAATTTTTGCAGTGAATAACAAGCACATTTAAATGTGAAAATAATAAGTAGGAAATTTGTGGCAAGTTTTCAGCAAGTTTGCTGCAAGCTTTTCAGAATTCTAGATTTTTTGTAAGGGGAATCTGAACTTAATCAGCTGGGGTTACTCATTCATTAAACCATAGGTCATCATGTTTGACCCACAATTAGCTGAAAACCATTACTTTGTTATGTGTACTTAAAATGTACACGTAACAAATGTTAAAAATGCATATATAATATAATATATGGTTCGGGAAATCCAAATTAGACTAATTATTGGCTTGATGTTCATGTGACAATATTTACAAAAAAATACTGTACATATCTGCAACATTTGGACTGTAATATATGAAAGAAAGGAGAGAGCGAGAGAGGAAGGAATAAGGGAAGAAAGGTAGAAAGCAAAAAGCAATATTGGAATGATGTTTTTTTTTTTTATTATCTGGCCATCTCAGCAAAGGCCATGCCATTCAACAATACATATGCACTTCTGGCTGATCCCTCCACTGATATAAAGACCAGGTAGAAAGTATGGTCAATTTTAGCTTTTTTCAAGAAGACTGTAAATGATCCACATGTTCTAAAGCACCCTGTTGCTTGTGTATCAGAACCTCTGAGGTCCCCCAGAGAGAATGCAGGGGGCTGATTCCAGCCTGACAGTTGGCTGTGATCACAGTGACTGGTTGGGTATATAAATGCAGTGACAGTTAACAGGGGCTTCCCTGCCTGTGCGCCATCATGCCGATGACACACCAGATCCTCAGCTGTTAGCTGATTGCCCACAGGGAAAAGTGCAGACACCTGCGGGCAGGCCAGTTTTATATAATCAATTTGTTTTGTGGCTGGTCGCCGGGACTCCTCCCTCCCCTCCTCTTTAGCTCTGTGGTCTGGTTGAAGTCATTAAGAGGACATGAGGGGATGCAGCAACTCCACACAATGGCATTGCTTTTAGAGAAATCTCACTGAAGTCTAGCATTTCACTTTTTAATGAAGGTGGAATGGTAAAGATGAATTAGAAAATACCCCCAGATTGTGTTTCTTGGATACTTGTAGTTCCAATATTCTTAAACCTGATTGTAAACAGCAGATTAATGAATTAATCCATCTGTCTGGTTAGTGTTTTAGCTGGTTGATTGATTTTGTGTAATAATTAGTTAGTTTGTGTATAAGCTAATTGGTTAGCATATTAGCTAAAAAGCTAGTTACGCAAATGAGTTATTGTATTAGCTAGTTAGTTAACATATTAGCTTGTTAGCTAGTTAGAGGATAAGCTGGTGTGGGGATGGGGGTGTGGTCATGAGTTTGTCTTCAGGAGAGGAAGAGCAGTAAGTCTTGTCACCTGGACTGTTATTATCATAAACACATGTCTCTTGTTATACTGATTGTGGAGGGAGACTTGAAAAGGCAGACAAGTGCATAAGTCAGGAGAAAGAGAAAGACAAGAGAGAGACTGTTCCTGGGTGTGCTACAATAATTATTGTCTTGTTTGTGTGTGATTACTTGGACACTGAGTGCCCTTTTGTTTGAGTTTTTTGAACAATGCTGAAGAGTAATATAAAGCTTTCGCAGACGGTGGCCACTGCCACCTGACTCCTCCATTTGCCCGGAAAATATTAACTCAAACAGCTAGCTTGTTTGCTTATTAGCTAGTTAGTTAGTACATTAGCTTGTTAGTTGTTGTATTAGCCAGAGTTGGTCCACAAGGTTTGAAGCCTTGCTTCCCTATTAATATCAATCGCAGCATTAGTGGGTTAATTGAATGGGTTGACTGAATGTCTCAAATTTCTCATCTGTTTTGTGTTTTGTTTTTTGGATTTTGAGGTTTGCGCCAGCGTATCTCTCTTAAGATCCAACCATCATGCTAATCAAGCTAGCCCTCAAGCATGCCGAACAGACTTGCAACCACAAATTGAAATCCTGTAAAACCGCCCCCTAAAATAGCACTGCTTGTCAGTGATGCAAAACAAAGTGACATTTTGTTCTTTTTACATTCAAGTGCCTTTTTTGAAATGCGTTGCAATCGTAGTATATTAGTTCTGTTCAAATAGGGATTTTGACAAAACAAGCACACAGGGAGGGGCAGAGACCCCAGCGCAGCCGTGACACTGGAGTGGGCGGTAAGCTTGCTTAATTCAGACATAGTTAGCCAAATTCAGTCATAGTACTATAAAAGTGCCACAGTTTAAACTAAGTTTATTATGCCTAGTAAATGTAAACTCTGTTAAACGGGGGAAAGCAATTCTTTAATGATATGTGATGACAGTAAACAGACAAGAAAGCTTCCTCTAGGTCTGGGCTCTATATTGCAAGCATTTTACCTGCATTTGCGAGTGAAAATTACTGGTGCACTGGTGCAAGTTACATGTGATTGGACACCAGAACTTTATATTTAAAATTATGTTGTAGTTTACCATCAGAATTCATCCTAATGCATCTTACTTATATGCAAAGTACTTTTAAAAGTTTTCTCACTCACATGACTGTGAGCACTATTCTCTCTCTCTCTCTCTCTCTCTCTCTCTCTCTCTCTCTCTCTCTCTCTCTATCTATCTATCTACAGTATATTATGTATCCACCTCCAGTTCACCTGCTAGCTTTTCTTTACTCCTGTCCTGCTCAGCACTAACTCTCTAAGTCAACTTCTGCAAAAATCACAAAAGAAACTGGCAGATCCATCTCAAAGCGTGCCACACTCTGTTAACCACCTGGCTTATCTCTTCAGCGGAGACTTGCTGTAGATCATTAGCAATGTCACCCAGTCATCTGCATTCATGGGGCACGTTGCATTTCAAGCCTTTAATTCAAAGGCAGACTACAAAGCGACGTTCACTTCAGTGGGATCAAATTTGTGAATACAAACGAAGGGGGGATCGCTTTCCTTTCTGCCAATCCCCATGGCACTGTCAGAATGAAACACCCACATAATTTGTGCTTGTGTGTTTGAGAAAAACACATGCCAGCATCAGAAGTCAAAACTCTGGAGTTTATTACAGTATAGTGAATCTGTCTCCCTCTCTCTTGGAAAGTTTTCCCACAAGTTTATCTTTTCTGTAAGGTCCTAAGGGGACATACGAGGGATCAGCTTAATCAGACCTGTCATTTTGAACTAATGATCTGTGATTAGATTGCGGTTCGCTCCGTTTCCTATTCAGCCTCACTCTGATGCAGGAAATTGGCTCAGCTAACTACCAAACTTTGTTTCTGTCTCTATGTGCTTTTGAACTAAAGTCCTGCCATTAAAATGACAAATTAGCCCTTTAACACTCTCGGATTAAATGGAAATGGTCCATGTCCAAGTCTGAATTCAGGAAGTGTCATCTTAAGGTGTATGTGATTTTGATGAGATGGGCAAGTGTCCTGCTTCTTATTTGGAACCAAATAGCATGAGCAAGGACAGAGTATGGTCCTGCAAAGCACCAGGGAACCAGCCCCATTCTAGGACCTTCTTGTTGCAATTGTGAAATGTAAAGTCTAAATAACTTTTTTTTTTTTTTTATTATACCACAAATATCACAAATGAAGTCACAAACACAAGATCTAAAGCCAGAAATATAGTTGTCATTACAAGAAAACATTATGTGCTTTAACATTGCAAAAGAGACAACAATATACCACGACTTGAATACAGCATCAAAGCTGAGAAAATGGTGGTTAAAAGGCATTGTTAGTTCTAAGAACGGTCCAGGAATAGATTATATTCAGCATTTCTTCTCTGTTTTCATTATCTATGTCTGTCTATGCCAGTTTTTAAGGAGCTTGTGTGTCTCTCAGACTGAGACCCCTGGTTGTCAGTGGCCAAGGAAAACTAGGCCCATTAGCCCTCAAAAAATGCAAGGACTTGCAAATGATGAATTATGTACCAAAAGTTTAGAACATGTTAACTTTTTTCTTCAACATACTCTGATGTTTTCATTCATTGACCAATGAGAATTCTAGAGAGGCATGACTAGTTGTGATTTATGAAATCCTATTCACTGTATTTTCTTCTTGTTTTCAAACTGAGTTGGCTCATTCCACACCCTCAAAATATATCTTATGCATTCCTATCTGCAAATTATGGATCAGAGCTTTCTCTATTGTATAAGCGGCCCTTAGCATGGGCTAGCAGTCCAATACCATGGCTTGTCGTTCAAGTGTTGATAAATTGGTAAACTGATTTGCATGCTGGTTTGAGTTTGGGCAACCATAGCCTCAGGCTCAACCTAGCATCAATTAATTGAGTCTCAGGAAAGTCGCTTTGGAAATCGTGTTTCCCTTGCTAACTGCAGGCCTTTTACACCAAGCCGTGAAACAATGAGGGCCAGGGGGACATCACGGTTTTCACATGATTCAGCACATGTACTGTAGGGAGGCTAAGTTTAATGTAAGCAAAAGAAAAGTGCTTGTTTTTAAACTAAAGAGAACAACTGGTTCTTAACTGATGGGTCCATTCCGTTCTCATGTTAAGTCATATTATTAAACAAGATGGCAAAATCAAACAGGTTGGCTCATACAACAATGTATGGACTTTTACTCCCAAAGAGAAAAATGAATGAATCAGCAAATAGACTAACCCCTTACCCAAGGACATCTTTGTTTTGAATGAGTGTTCTCTAGTTTTTTCCTAGGTTATCCCCTTATACAACCCCCAAACCTGAACCTGATCATAAATGTGTAATCCCTTACCCAAACTTTTAACTAACAATTATTTTAATAGGAAAATACATTTTGTGTACCACGAAAGATAGAATACATTGGGTTTGGAACGAGACGAGGGAAGCATATTACAAATTGATATGTATTTCTGTTTGTTGATTGGTTGGTCTCTATGGGAATAAAAGTCATACAATGAGCCAAGTTGTACAATATCTGCCATCGTGTACAAATTATTATGAGTTGTTATGAGACTATGTTGGATGAGTCACAATCTAAAAAATAGGTGTCAGTTCTGGTCTGGTGGCAGACAGCGGGGATTCAATGCAAATAATGTAATGAAACTAACAATTTGTCTGTAGTTAGGATAGAAAAATAAATAGGCTCATCAACTTTTAAAAGATATTCACTTCCCATTTCTTTTGTTGTTGACATCAAAGTCCATGTGTCCAATCTGAAACTCTATTGTGGCACAAATTCATCTTCACTTGGAAGAAGCTAGCCAAATTCGGCAGATGCCAACATAGACAGGTACATTCCCTCATACTTGAAAAACCTGAAACAAAAATGATGCAGGGTGAAAGGAAATGCGACCCATACTACATTAAATATGGGGTTCACTTGCAATAGGGGAAAGCATGGTTTATGCCGACCAGAATGTGTTTATTATGTGGTGAATTATTAGCTGCTGAGAGCATGAAACCATTAAAATTTGATTCTGTACGATAAATAATTTTGGTAATGTTTAGGGTCGCCACTTGATGTACAAGCCAAACCAGCTGAAAACCACTGCAAAAGATATTATAAACCTTGCGATGAAATCTGTCTGACTAATTGGACAGTAGGTGACTCCACCCACATAATGTCAACCTCATAAGATGGAGCACCCGCTACACATGAGAAAGTCCATACAGACCCTGCTGGAATTTCCTGGGAGTAGATGTCTCGCCCAAGAAACTTTTAAGTGCTGTTTGTTTTGGGTTTTGTGCAACCCCTCCTGTTTTATTATATCAATTTATCATAGGTGGACTCACCCTATGGCCAGATCTTTGCTGGTACGTTTAAGGAAAAAAGAATGGGAGCAACATGTCATCAACACAAGTGGGTTTTTTTGGGCTCATGAATCATTCTTTGATCTTGAAGACACATTTTTCCTTGACCATTCCATAGTTATTTTTTTGGTCAACCTAAGTAGCCACACACTTTATTCAGAGCTGGGAAAGAGTCTGAACAAAGATGAATTGATTCGACAGTGTTCCATGTTTTAATGAGTCATGCTACTCACATTTTTTGATCTTTGAAACCAGAAGAGCATAATATGCAATCTGGCAAAAATTTGAGCCTGTCAGTTGAAATAATGTATGAAAAGGAACTCCTCTACAAACACACTATGGATTTAGTTTTGTGTTGATTTTAGAATTTTTTCCCCTGCTATCTCTCTTTTTTAATTAGCATGTATTTGCTTAGCAATACTTCATAGAATAAGGAAAATAGAAGCTTCTTTTTCTTATTATTTTTTATAATTAGTTATCCCTTTTTCTCCCCAATTTGGAATGCTCAATTCCCAATGCGAAAGTCCTCGTGCTGGCGTAGTGACTCGCCACAATCCAGAGGACAAATCTCAGTTGCCTCCACGTCTGAGACAGCCAGTCCACGCATCTTATCACATGGCTCATTGAACGTGTTACTGCGGAGACATCCACCCACAATTTACCACGCCCCACCGAGAGCGAACCACATTATAGCGACCACGAGGAGGTTACCCCATGTGACTCTACCCTCCCTAGCAACTGGGCCAATTTGGTTGCTTAGGAGACCTGACTGGAGTCACTCAGCATGCTCTGGATTCAAAGTTGTGACTCCAAGGTTCGTAATCAGCGTCTTTACTCACTGAGCTACAAATGTTAAAATATCTTCTCTTATCCCAGCTTAACAGTGAACTTTAAGTAAGCCTGATATGCTGATTTCACCTAAAAGATTTGATCTTGCTCGACAGAACAGTGACTCGACCAATGGTGTGAATTTGGAGTGGACTATCTGCTTGTTCAACCAATAGAGTTGAACAAGCAAAAAATGTTTATGGACAAAAAATAGACAAACATTTTACACAGATTTTTTGTCCATTTCTGATTGATCACTCTAGTTGAACAGAAATTACTTTGTGAAAGCACACTTCTGCTTTAATTTTTGACGAAGTTGATATTTCAGTTTTTCCACAATATTCTAATTTCTTTGACTGAGGACTGGCTGTACCCAGATGGCATGATAGTTGGGCTGACATTTTTTCTGCAACTCGGTTTCTTGACAGTTGCCGTCATTATGACATTCCCATTGACTGATCTGTCTTATCAATCAATTAGAAATCTTATAAGTTGTAATATTTAAATGTTTTTGCTAATAGCGTAAATCTACTTTGCTAATTGAACTTCAATGCTGTTTCTATTCCTGCCATTCTGTTTATATTTATACTGTATGTGATATTTAATGGCTTCATGCTGTACAGTAACTTGACATAAACGAGACATCAAATTCAGATTCTCCATCTTTCCTTTTTCACTGTCAGCACCTATTTACACTCAGAGTATCTGGATACAATACAATTTGCAATAGAAATTTCAAGGGTGTATTCTAACAACAGATTGAAACATTATCTCCTTCCAAATTATAACATCTGCTCATTAAACTAACGGCTTTACTTCTAAACTAAACATTCGTCTTTGTATTCGTAGTTTCCTCTGTGAAATATATTTTTTTGCCTGTGATCAAGTTGGATTATTCAACCTCCCTTTCTTACATTGTTTCTCTGCTCTCTTCCCTGCATCTAAACATGTGGTTTTGACTATTGCAGAGTTGTAGATACAATTCTAATTGTGTATACAGCAGGCAGCTCAATAAGCAATCAACAGTAAGACCATAGGGATGGACCACATGGCCATTTCTACAGAGAGATTTTGCCCAATGCTAGGCTTTCATGTGTAATGCAATGAAAAATGGATGGGAAAGTTGCAAATGGGCTCAAAGTTTTGGACAAAGTTGAAAAAGTAACTGGGGGTTGAATATGTCATAAAAACGTCATTGTTAAATATTATTTCAGTGGACCAGTGGATCATGGGAAAAGTGAATTCAAAGTCAGTTGTTTATTTTTGTGTGTGCTTTTTTTGTCTATGTTTAATAATGTGTCAATTCAGATAAAGCCTGTCACAAATAAACACTTGTACCACCCAGGCTAATCTGACTAGGGGTGACCTTTTCCAAATCCTTTATTCACATAATTCTAATTCTGTAAGCAACACCAATTAGAATTGATAAAATAAACCTGTTTTCCAAACACATTTCCCAAAATTGGTAGTCACACCCCAAACTCACCCCATTGGTTGAGGTTGGCTGAGGGTCACCTCCAAGTTTTCTGATTCTCTAGCAAATGAGCCTATGGCAATCACAGGGACAAGTGTGATAGTGTGAGGGTGTATGGACATTTTTATGTGGTGTTAATTATATTGCTTAAAACATGTACTTTAAAAGTTAGATTTCAATTGGACTAAAACAAAAATGTGTTCTTTTAAAATATTATGTAAACAGTTTAGTCCAGCTGAAATCATACCAGTCAGATTTTTCAGAAGTCGGACTAACAGACATAGATAATTCAATTAAATCTCTGCTTCATCCAGCATGTATACCCGGTAATCTGAACACAATTAGCCTGCCGTTGTGTGCGAAAAACAGGTGATTCGCAGTTTGTATTTAACCCAGCATATTTTTCATCCTTCCTTCAAATACGCAAAACCCCCTGTAGCTTGATACGCATATTACTGTGCATGTAAACTCACTGACTGTTATAGGTGAAGTGTGTAATTTCTGCACAGCTAGCATAACAAACAGAATTGCATGAATCATTTCTAATAACTGCATAAATAGTTTTTAAACATGTTTCCCCAAAAATGGTGTTCTATACAAAGTTCAGATTCGAAGCGTTTAAATTATACCTTATATGCCTGTCTATGTAACCAGGGACGTTAACATTTTAAGAGTAAATTAAGCCATATTGCACCCCCCTAGAGTTTAAGGGTTAAGCTGGAATAGAAGAAAGATTTGAAAATGTAAAATAAAATTACACACATCACCTTTAAATGTGGTAATTTCATCCCAACTGTTTTGAAACCTTTCTGAGTGGTACCTAGCATATCATATTTCATATAGTTTGTCCGACAAGGCCACTGTACCATTGGGGAAATGGCTTCATGACATTTACGTTAGGAGAGCTGGGCCTTGCTATATCTTAGCAGAAATGTTTAGTTAGCTGATTAGGACTCCTCCAGGGACTTATGATGTCTTTCCACTCTGCTAGGCTGGTGGTGACACTGGGGTGTTGCCACTCAGTGTTGAGTTAATTGCCCTCCCCCCGTGTAACAGTGATTGCTGTCCCCGCCATGTGGGAAACATTGACCCAGATGAGTCAGGTTTCATTTAGTGAAATCCCGGCTTGACTTCCCAGGCCTTTCTCCATCCCTTTCATTCCATACCTACCCCTTGCACTATATCCTTGTTTATCTGTTGGATATATGTGTCTATGTCTCTATCCTTCTTGGGTCTTTTTCATCCAGAAAATCCGACCTTCTGGAAGCAGTTCCTCCAGTAGACACATTCAGTTTAGTGCAATACCCCTCAGATCCTCCTGGCCTGCTTGTTGCCATATGTCTTTGCTACCCTTCAGTGAGCCAGAGAAAACATTGCTGTTTTTTGTATGCCTCTAAAGAAAGTATGAGCTTATAGTGGGAGTCAGTTTATGTCTGGCTTTGCAGTGCTTTTGCTCAGTAAAGTTTATAAAACACATCTGTTTTTTCAAGGCGTATCATAAAAGGTTAGTTTGCATTTAGACTTGAATAAATAGATGCATTTTCTACCTCCCTGTGTCTTTATTGGTCATTTTCCTTGAATTCCCCTATTTTTCACTCTTACAGTCAGACTTTTGTTTTCCTTTCTTGAATTGTCAACCTATTGTCTATTGTCTGGAACCTTTCACATACCACCGTATCAAACCGCATGAAGACTGACCATTCGCAATGCTCTGGCAGTCAAGCAGGAAGCTCTTACTTTCTACATCTGACTCACAATCTCCTCAGCATGTCCCTACAGATATCCTCCTTTCTTCCCTAGAGGAAAAAAATCCCACAGCTCTCCCAAAAACTGAAACTCAGACTAATTCATATCAGATCTACTCAAGATTAGCTGATTCTAAATTGAGGAGTTGCCTATTAGCTGACCTACTGTACTGTTCAGGGGAAAAATCCTGCCTGACAGTCATTTAAGATCACTTCCGTTTGGAATAAATTCCAAGATATTCCTTATTTTGGCGCTTTCCCATCGTGCAAAGGGTACTGGCCACAATTTGAAAGTTGAGCTACCTCATATAAGAGCACTTTTGTACGCTAGTGGCAAATGCAAATGTAGGTTGCGATATGGTATAAAGAGGTCCCTGTACAAATCTCCAGAGATATCAATATAGATGATCTGGTGAAAAATGGTTCCACCAAATATATTATTTCATATTTAATTAACTCAGCCCCTTCAATTACACTCTCAAGCCCTCTGAAGTCCATACATTGACCAGTCCAAGAAGCATAGAATATTTATCTAACAAAATACCAAGGTTCATAATATCCTAAGAAATCCATAATTATATGCATGATTAAGCCAATCATTATATTTGGAATATAAAAATGGCAACGAAAGGAGAAAATAAAGAAGGATTAAATGGGAGTTATTGTTATGGTTCTCAGCCTATCTGCTTTTGCTCATCACTATGTCCTCTCTGCTCCCTTATCAGTATTCCTCAGCGTTCACTGTACTCTCCATTACCCACTACTGGCAGCCAGTCAGGGCCACTTTCCTTTGGCAGGTAAGCAGCCTGCAAGGACAAAATGGACACACAGGCAATTTAAATGATTGGAAGTAGTAAGTAATATATTAGAAAGCCCTATGTTTGAAAAGTCAAAAATAAACTGGATGTTATTAGTGCCAATTCAGCGAAGCAGAAAACACAAGGTTTATAGAGGAAGTAGTTAAAGTTGTAGATTGTAGTGCGTGCTTATTATGGTGCGAGAGATGAAGCTTCTCAGCAGAAGCACCAAGCCAGTTCAAACTTATTGAACATATACGGTTCACATATTATATGGTTCTTATCAAAATGCCAGCAACAAAATATTTTGTTCTCAAAATAACAAAAATACATGGTATACATGGCATGATGCCCCTGGTTCTCAGGATGAAGGACATGTGTCAGTGGCGCCATCTTCTCAAAGAGTCTCGCTATGTCTCAAGTGTGCTAAATCCTATCTTGGGATGATATTAAAGTATAAAGTGAATAGTGGATTTGCAGTGCATCATTCAGAGATACCAGTGAATATGCTGTCTTAATTACAATCTAATCCCCAAATCTCCCACACACGGCCCTCGACGAGAGACAGTGGATTAGAGAGGTAAATATGATGTCTGAGAGGGTGTCCCTGGTGAGTTTAAACCCGTCTTTGGCGTCTAGGTTGTTTGCAGGCCAGTGCTCCCCCTTTGCCTTCTCTATTCATAATCCTCCATAGAGGGCTGAAATTGGTCCTTGGTCTCATTACAGGCCTGGTCATACCCCTAACACACCTGAGATCAATGGACCCAGGCTTTAAGTGGTCGTCTTGGTTATTAAACGCAGGAGAAGCCAATTTCTGGGTGAGGAAAGCTAATCCAATCACACATTAGGAACCCATATTGGCTAGAGTGGAATTGGAGAGGAGAAAAGAGAAAGCATGGGGGTCTGTGTGTCATCAGTGTACAACGGAACGACTTAGGATATGTTTTATAATGAAAGCTATGGTTGTAAGAGCAGCATCACATGCCTTCTGCAATGCATGCAACCATTGTACTACAAAAACTGGCCAGAATTTCTAAGCAGAAATATACAGTCTTGTGATTGGTGATGTTCATTCAATTCTTTTTGGTTATTAAACTCATGTGATTTCAACTTCAGTGTGTTTATGTACGTGAGAAAGTTGATGGATTCAGGCATGACTTGGTTAATAAATTGATAGAGCAATCTAGTAATCAGATTACAAACATTTGTCTGAAATGGCAGACTTATTCTTCTTTGGATGGAATAGTAGAAGACTGTTGTGTTTTTCTAGAATAATGACTTTTATTAAGTACCATACAACAGCTTCTACGCATATAGACAGACAAGTCTAAATTAGAATAAATGTAATAATGCCACATGTTGGAAATGAGCATGTGTAGTTTGATCCACTTCAAAGAATTTGATTAGATTATTATCATAAACAAACAAGTGTTTGAACACAAGCAGAAGACAAACTACCACCTGTTCCCTCAATATATTCAAAGGAATCTGCTCTGTGAATTCCATATTTGGTCAAATTATGAAACCTGAAAAAATAAAAAGAGAAAAGAAGCAAAAACCAGAGAGGTTTGCTGACAAGTTCCTCATGGGTTCATTCAGGCCTCATATTCTACATGATTCGTAATGTCTGTCAAAGATGGGAGCGTTTCCTGCTGTCTCTAGCCCTCTCCATAGTAGATTCAAGAAAGTTTTTTGGGATTTCCTTATACTTTGTTTGTATCGCTTTGGTACACTCAGCACAAAATTCTGATGCACTGATCAGAATCCTGCCCAGTTCGACAACTGTGTCACCTTCAATAAAACATTGTTTTTACCTTATTCTGTGCCTGGTTCTCTGAAAACCCCATTAGTTCCCGGACCCATTATCTGCGATTCGCTTGTCAGTTCTTGTTATTACTCATTTGACGTCAGTAATTTGTAATGTAATTTTATGGAGGCTAAGGCAGCGTATGCAGATGTTATTTGATCTTTTTTCTTCATACTCATCTCTTGGTGTTTTGGCTGAGCTGTCTCGACCTCTCGGGCTAATTATTGAATGCAATCCCAGACATCGGTTAGAG
The DNA here is from genome assembly GCF_025860055.1 of Xyrauchen texanus. Classification (NCBI taxonomy): domain Eukaryota; kingdom Metazoa; phylum Chordata; class Actinopteri; order Cypriniformes; family Catostomidae; genus Xyrauchen; species Xyrauchen texanus. The sequence continues at coordinate 25,494,238 of NC_068316.1, read as the reverse complement.
TTATACAGTTACGCTTCTACTGAGGGGCCCTGTCATTAGAGCCATGAACTGAATGTGAACTGACCATTGACAGGAGGAAGTGTATTAAAAATCTTTATTAAATGCTGCTCATAATTGAAGAATAACAGTACTGGGGCCCCACGAGCTACCCCATTCTGGTGGTGGCTTGTTTTTGTGTGCCCTCATGCTACTTGGATTGCCCAGTGCAAGGAATACTTCAGTGTAAAGGAATAGATCACTCAAAAATGAAAAGCTTGTCATGATTTACCCACTACATGTCGTTCCAATACTGTATGACTTTCTATTTTCTGTGGAACACAAAAGGAGATGTTTTAATAAATATCCCAGTCGGTGTTTTTAATATGGCAGTGGATAATGAGTCACTTTCAAAATTCAAAAATCACCTTCATGTATAAAAAAAATAGTCCATGCAACTTCTGCATTATATTTCCAGCCCTATGAAGGCATACAATAGGTTTTGGCAGTAAACAACCTGATATTAAAGTCATGTTTAGTTAAAATCCTTAAATCAGTTGCACAGTCATGATTAAACTAACCATAACCCTAATATCCGAACACAACAAACTCACTTGAAAACACAACCATATAACTCCTGTCGTCGACATCGTAAACTGAATTAACTTTTCCAAATATGTTAGCTTTGAAGGATAGCTTGCTAAGTGTAGGGACTGCATGGTGGGATGTTAGCTTTGCAGGCTAATTGGTTAGCATGCTAACTAAAACCACAAAGTGAAATGTTTAATTTGTTTCTTTGGTTATGTTCTGTATAGATTACATGACATTGAGGTATTTAAATGTTCAATTGATATTGTGACACCAGAACATTCTATGTCTCTGAAAGTGGACTTCCTGTGAGCTGCAGGCACATGTTAATAGATGGCAGCCGTAGTATGTGCATATGCTATGGCAGGACTTTGGCGAAGGATGACAGGTTGTTGCTGGTACATTTGCACTCATGGAAAACCATAAAGTCAGAGAACTGAGAAAACTCAGCTGCTCAGAACACAGCTTCTGAAAGGCATCAAGACACTAACAGCACATCTGCCTGTAGTCACTCAGCCACTACTACAGCACAGATGACACACACTTCTAATTTACAGTCCAACATACAAGTGAGAACATTCTCTGGAAGAGAAATTTTCATAATATGCCATACTGACTTTTTTTTATTATTGTAAACCTGTTCAGGGAGTTGATATAAATACATAAATAGAATATTTGTAGAATATGTGATAAAACTGTAAATATGGATTCTTTCTTATATGTGGTTTGGGCTACATTTAGATATTATTCTATGGTATATTGAAAATATTTAAGAAAATTGGTGAAACTTTTCACATTTTCCAACCCTTTGTAATCCATTACAGTGGCAAGAAAAAGTATGTGAACCCTTTGGAATTACCTGTATTTATGTACAAAAATAAATGAAAATTAAATCTGGTCTGATCATCTAAATAACAGTAATGAACAGACATAATATGGTTTAATTAATAACACTAAAATTATTGTATAGTTGTTGTACATGTTAAATGCATCAAACGTTGGAAAAGGTTGGAAAAAGGATGTGAATCCCTATGCTAATGATGTCAACAAATCTAATTAGAGTCAGGAGTTGGCAAACCTGACATCCAATTAATGAAACGAGATTGGAAGTTTGGGTTAGCGCTACTGTGACTTTTAAAAAGCACTCGAACATTTTGAGTTTGCTATTCACAAGAAGCATCTGCTGACAATGACCAGGATAATGTCAGGGTGGCTGTGCGCCATCTGAAGCTCAGTAGAAGTTGGGCAATGCAGCAGGTCAATGACCATAAACATCAAAGTAAATCTACAGAATGGCTTTAAAAAAAAGTTGCCCAGTCAAATCCAGACCTTAACCCAATAGAGATGATGTGGAATGAGCTCAAGTTCACAGCAGACATCCATATAGTATGGATGAGCTGAAGCAGTTCTGTAAGGAAGAATGGTCCACAATTCCTTCTGAACGTTGTGCAGGTCTAATCTGCAGCTACTGGAAACGCTTGGTTGAGGTTATTGCAGCAAAAGGATGATCGACCAGTTATTAAATCCAAGGGTTCACTTAAATATAAGATCACATTTTATGACCAGTAAATGCAGAAAACCAGCTAATTCCAAAGGGTTCACATATCTTTTCTTGCCACTGTATATGAATTGATAAATTATATATTATTCTGATTTTAATTCAATTATAATTATTGTACCTTATAATAACCGTTCTAATCAGTTAATTATTATACTTCCCCATCCAATTCTACACCTTTAAAGATTATAATGCATTTTAATTAATTATATTCTTATAATGCATTTTGTAACATGTTATCTGGATTATGTATTCAGATTACAAAAAATAAATTATTGTAATTAGTTTACATCACATTTTCAAATATGCGTATAAAATGAACTTAATACGTTTAAAATTAGATTTTTATCAAAACATGCAATAAGTACTCCAAAAGTAATCAGATTACCTAAAAGTGTAATATAAAAGATTACATTACTGATTATTATTTATTTTTGTTTTTGTAATTTGTAATCAGTACCAGTTTACAATTTTTTTTTTTTAAATTCTCTATCTAACAATTGAATATACTGTAGGTGTTATTTATTATAACTGGTTACAATTAACTAAAAAATTATTTTGAGCACATACAATTTATTTCAGCATGTAATATCAGACACATTATATTTTCTATAATATATAACAATTAACAAAATATAATGCATTATTCAGGCATCGTAGGAGTATATAAAAAAAGTATAGAAACAAGTCTACTCTACACAGGAGCACATGCACTGCCAAACCTGCGATCTAGCTGTATGAGACAGGAAGTGTGAACGGGTATCTGCCTGATCCCCCTCCCCTACCTACCCTGCAGTTCAAACCCATTACTGCTCAACAGCTCAGGGACACCTCTGTCTCTCCTCTCCCATCTGTTTCAAAAGAGTGTGTGGTGCACTCATGTCACAGAACAAGCCCAGCTAAATGGTCCTATTGCCACTGCCTTTCTTTGCAAGGCTCAGAGGAACTGGCTTTGTGTCAGACAGAAATGTAGTGCTGTGTTCCTGTCACATTTGTGCACGACTGAAAAGGGCCTTTCTGTAAGAAATCAAGGAAACTGAGCCGATGTGTGGTGTTTGTAATCTGTGGGCATGTAGAGAGTTTGTCTTGTTGTACTGTAGTGAAGATACTCCTGTTGTACTCGGAGATGGTTGCTAGAATGGGGCACATTGTGAAAATGTGGTATTAACAAGCTCTCTCTCTGTGTTTCAGACATGCCCTTGCATGTACGGCGCAGCAGTGATCCAGCCCTGGTAGGCCTCCCAGAAGTCCAGCTCCAGCCAGAGGAACCATCTCGTAATAACCACACACGCTGGTCCACCACCGCAGGGTTTCTTAAAACCAACACCACCAGAGAAACCAATAGTCTAGAACGCAAGGTGAGCACCCCTACCTTATTTTTACTTGGCCATCACTTTTTGTTCAAAGCAACTTTGTAAAGACCCTGCTGAAAAGAACAGGTTTGGACCAACATGGCTGGTTTTTGCTGGTTAGTGCTGGTTCAGTGTTGAGGTCTGCATGGACATAAAGTTAAAGCCTGAAACAGACCTTGTGACCCAACCTGACTGGTAAGACTGAACTCAAAATCACTAGCCAAAAGCTTGCTATGCTCTGGTTAAAAAAATGAATGAGTGTCTGTGTACCTGTGCACAAACTTAAATTTTTCATCAATTACAAACCCAAACACAACACAAAATCATAAGGCATACATGTAAAAATGAACTAAATCAATCTTAAAACCCAACAGTTTATCAGGTTCTCTTGGTTCAAGTCAGGCACCTGGTGGACCAGCATAATCTTTCTGGGGAAGCTGGTTGACCAAGGAAGACATTACTGGTTAATCTAATTTGGGGACAACCAGCATCATATACAAGTTATGTTGGTATTTTCAGTAGGGAAGTGTACAGTTGTCATTGGGTTCCTTTAGTAACTCTAACAACACCCCCATTATGGTTTGTGTCAATTCACCTAACAACAATATGAGCATTTTACACTTGAGCGGCATGATGTAGATGGCATTGAGTGGTGGAAAATGTCCATGCACTTAAAAAAGTCTTTGTTTCACTAGTGGTAGAGAATATAGTGATTTATTTTTTATCAAGAACTCACTTATCCTCCTCTGTTCTTCCCAATTTATTGTTCTTGAGATGCTTGATAGCCCCGGCCACTGCATTGTTGACCTGGAACTTTCTTGGTTATGGAAACATATGTCTTTGTGCTGAGAAGAATGGGGTATGCCTCCTTTATTTGTACCTTTCCTCTTGTTTTGTGCCTCGTTTCGATGGTCAATGTCTTGGGTTTTTAATGAATCAAAGAGACACACACTCTATTTTCTTCCTCAGTTTCCCGGGGCAGCCAATGAAAAAGAGGCCAATTATCTTTGCAAAATGGCTGCTCTTTTGCTGTGATGACAAGCCTTCAGTGCTTTGGAAACAACAATATTCCAAATTAAAAGAGGGGGAAAGGGGAGGGAGAGAGGGAAGATGGAGTACTCACAATGTGACACTGCAACCCGTGATGAGATTAGTGTGTCTCACGGCGTTCACTAGTAATCCTGTTTAAAAGCACTTTGCTTGTCGGTTCCTCAATAATCCAAAAACCACACTCTCATTTTAGCAGAGCGAAAGAATTAAGCTGTTATTTTTACCTTTAATTCTGCACCTGATCATTTTATGTTGCATTGTTGTGTCTGAGGTGAAGTGACAAAAGCTTGAGGTGTTTGGAAGGTCTGGTTTTGGTTGATACTGTCAGATGATTTTAATGGGGTGAATATCCTTTTGCACAATTTTAACACCATAGAATTGATTAAATGAACATGAAGATGTTTGTTTACCTCAAAGTAAGAATATCTAGTGCTGTGGATACATTTCATATATTTAGAGCTTGCCTTTGGAGAACATTTCCCCCAAACTTGGAAGTATTTCCTGAATACTTTCTACACCTCATTTTTTCAAAATGTTCTTACCATTTATTTCTGGTCTTCTGAAATCAAAGAGTACATAAATAACTTAATAGACCCGGAGAAAAAATAAATAAATACATATACAAATAAACAGGAGTGTCACGTCACTGACCCTAGTGCAAACCCTTTTAAACTTTTTTGTTTTTGTTTTAAGGATTGTTTTGTCCTCAAGTATGGTACCTCAAATGGACCACATCATCAGACTCTCTTTATCTCTCCCTGGACTTAAGAAACCCATAGGCCTCCTCCTGAACTTGAAGTCTTTGCTGAAGTTGGCCAATGCCTCAATCACTACACGCACCACATGAAGTCTTAATTCATAATGTCGACCATATAAATTCTTTTGGCCCTTTGACCTGTTGCTCTTCAAGTTCCAAGCTGCGTTCCTTCCTCTATGTTATCCTGCTGTGTGAAGTCGGAGTCACCTATTGATCAATTTACCATACAGGAATATCAAAATTATTCTGTGTTCCAACACAGTACAAGATCACTTTTATGTCCATTGTGAAATGGCTCGTGCTAAAACTGTAATCTCTTTTCCTGTGTCGCGTCGACACGGTCTTTAGCCAAGAGCAACTTTGCTCTGTGGGCTTTCTTGGCTAAGGCCCCCTGTGTTACAGGGTAACCTGTTTTAGGTTTGCTCTAAAAACTCTCCAAATGGAGATCAGATTTAAACTCCACAGCTAGAGGGTGTTTGATTTCAACATTCTGAAAATAAGCCATTGGAGACATGGTGTGAATAAGTAGCTTGAAATTGAGCTCCTTAATATTGATAAATAAAACTAGCGTGTCCTGTCTCTAAATTTAGGTTGCCTGAATGATACTGTTGCGGGGCTTGGATCTAAGATAAGCTTATCTCGTATGCCGATCAAAGTATCTTTTTTAATAATGCAGTGAGTCTTGTCTTGTCTGGAAAGAAATTTCAGTAAGGTATGACTGAATGTGATATAAATATTATGAGGAACCATTTGAATTCATACCACTAATGCCTACTAACATCTTTTGTAAAATACCCAAACTAGTTTAGTTACTATGATGGTAAAAATATCTCTCAGTTATGAATCTAAACAACTATTAGCAGTGCATAAGGACAACAGATACAGTACATGGGTCAATGACATGATGCTCTTTTTCTTTGGTAATTTTTTTGGTATTTTTGATATATTCAAAAATACAATTAAATTGCAATTCACACAAAATAATTACTTGAATAGACCTGTTCTAAGATGAACATGTTTACATTTCTGAGTTCAAGGTCATTTTACTATTTTTTTGTGGGGGCCTGGGTAGCTCAGTCACTAAAGACGCTGACTACCACCCCTGGAGTCGTGAGTTCGAATCCAGGGCATGCTGAGTGACTCCAGCCAGGTCTCCTAAGCAACCAAATTGGCGCAGCTGCTAGGGAGGGTAGTCACATGGGGTAACATCCTTGCGGTCTCTAAATGTGATTTGCTGTCAGTTGGGCATGTGGTGAATTGTGGGTGGATGCCGCGGAGAATAGAGTGAAGCTTCCACACATGCTACGTCTCTGCGGTAATGCGCTCAACAAGCCACCTGATAAGATGGATTGATGGTATCAGACGTGACTGAGGCAACTCTACCACCCGGATTGAGGCGAGTCACTACACCACCACGAGGACTTAGAGTGCATTGGGAATTCCAAATTGGGGAGAAAATGTATTAATGTATTTTATTAATACTTTAAAAACTTTGGTCCATCAAATCAGTTGGTGTAACCAACATGCAGATAGCCACTATGTGTGTTCGACTTTATCTAGCGCTGTGCAGACTGAAGCAGTGCGTGTTAGTTCGAAAGTTTGTCCAACTTGAGATGGCGCCACCACCATTAAAGGACATTTTTTTAACATATGAGATATTTTGACATTTTTCTGAAAAGGCACATATTGTTCAGGACAAATTAAGTAACCCTAAGAAAATTTCATGATGTTATAACTCAAAAATCCATGATATTTGTAAAAACTATAAAAACATTGGATCTATTTGTCTGATACGTTATATACTCTCACATGTATTCAAGGTCCAAGGAAATATTTTAATACTTTTTGCTTGATGACCTGACATTTTTAAAGTCACATATTTTTTTTTAAGAAAATGCTAAAAAAATGTAATTTATAAAACAATATTTGAAACCAGCAAAGCATAACAAAGATTGCATTTTTATGGTCTTTTAATCCATTGACACATTTTACACCATTTACATATATCTTGGGTAATCCAATTACAAGTTGAGAGCACCAAATACAGATGTACATAGATGGGGTCCAATGCATCTTGGAAACCTATTGTAGTTAAATTTTTAAAACTACGTTTGCAGGTGGTCAGAGACACATAGACACATCACATTCGTAGAGGAAAATGCCTTTTGTGATGGATAATGATATATAGTCAAATAATTTTGAAATCTGATTGCAAGTGGTCACTGGAGACACATTTCAGACGTATGTTAGTACCAAGTGTAAATGGCAATCATTGCTGACCATTTGTGTTTGGATAACCCAAGACAAACTTTTATATCAGGCGTAAACAGCCTCTTCCATTGCCTGTATTGGGTTTTTAGGGTAAGGTTCAGGATGCTTACCGTAGCCTGCCTCATGATGCTGTCCCCTGGGTGACACCGTTTCAGAGGGAGAACGCCCGCTCATCTCTTAGTGCCAACCATCCCTTGGTGGACCGATGGCTTGAGCATCAAGAACAGGTACTGTACGGTTTTCCAAAATCCATCTCTACTAACCCAAAGCACCAAAGACTGCCATGAGTTTTTCATACTTAACTCATTTAAACCTTGTTGGTCTTCATTGACTTGCAAATTCATTTGTTGGGTTTGTTGTCTGAGAAGACTCAGGAGTCAAGGAGACATTTTTGAAACTGTGAATTCACAAAAAAAAATGAATAGAGAAAAATGGGAGAAAACGACTTCCACATTGTCGGGTGATGATTTCACAAAACTCACAAATTAGGGCCACGGTCTCCATAGTCGCCTTTGAAATGCAGCTCTTTTGTCAAGGCATTGGTGGACTCGTCTAAAGGTGTGTGGAAGGCATTTTGAATTTCTCTCCCTCTCACTGCAAGAGCAGAAATAAAAGATAGAGGTGAAAGAAGGAGATTGAGATGTTCGAGGTGCACGGCATGCTGTGGGAAATTCACTATTTAATTTTCACAATTGATTTTCTTGAACCACTAGCATCTATTTCACTCTTTTACCTCACTTTTATTTTGGTGCTCCATTGGGATGGCCATGACAGAGGTTTGGAATGGCCATGACAGAGGTTTGGCTGCTTGTTTGCAATTCAGGTGGTCGTGGTTTCTCATTCTCCAGCAGCTTGACTTCCCTCTCTGAGAAACCCCCTACCCGGAAGGGTCTGTGGCACAGAATCGTGCATCATCATTAAGTAAGTCGTCTTGCATGGATGAGCCTCTGGGTTGGATGTTGGGCTGTTGGCGGGTTGAAAGTAGCAGTCAGTCAAGGTCTGGGCTCAACCTGACAGACTCATTCATTTGAGCCTCAGTCTATCACAGTTTAGCCTGACACCCCCTGGTCTTTCACACCCCCCCGCTCTCACTCAAGCTACACAGTCATAGCACCTCTGCCCTCTTCTCTTATTTCTCTTTGCCTACTTTCCATCCTTTTCTATTCCACTTCCTTCTTTAGCATGAAATGGTTATTTGAAATGACAGGCAGGTTTCAGGACATATGCAGAGGTTGTATTGCTGTTCAAGCACATTACCACATTAACATGTTTATTTAGCTGTCTTATTGAGGACATACCATAGACTTATTTTTTTAATATGAAGATTATTATAATGACTACAGACTTACCCAAACCCTAATACCTGAAGAAATATTTTTATTTATTTATTTATAAATAGTCATACATAGAATGATTGTAGTGTAGCTAAAGATCTCTTTAAAGTCTCTTTGAAGTTGCTTAGCCTTTGTTCCTCTTAAGAATGGCTAGCTTATCTTACTACATTTTGCTTGCCCAACACCACCCAATGCAGTAGATATGCAAAATAATATTTTTTACCATACTCATTGTATTTCACATTCACTCAGAGTGTCTCATAGTATTGTAGTTGTCCCCACTGGCTTATCACAAAGTTCTAAGCAATTATGTCTTTATTGCTATCTTAAATATCCATTTAATCTTCCATTTCCCCTTCACTTTTATTGACTCTAATTGTTTTGTTGCCTTCCCTCTTTACAACAAACTCTCTGTTCGATATAGCCTCCATTCCATTTGCATAATGGTGTGGATTTTGTTTTATAGACCTTGAGTAAGCTACTTAATTAAGCTTGGCTATTTTCTCTTTATTAAACATGTCAGGCATTCTGAAGTATGCATTTTAAACATCCTGCAAGTTCTGGCTATTCTGCAGACACAAGTCTACTTTCCTTTCTTGTTTAAGTCACTGTTTGCTAGGTTTTATAATAATAATGAAGGCTTGGAAACATCTTGGTTTCTGTTGTAACCTCCGTTCCCTGATGGAGGAAAGAGACATTGTGTCTATGTAGTAACACTAAGTGTCACCATTGGGAGCCCCAAACACCTCTGATATTTGAGAATTAAATTGAATGAAAATGAAAATTGGCGATTGGAATTTGCATGCCACTCCCCTGGACATATGGGTACGACAGTAACCAAGAAGTTACCTATCTGTCATTCAATCGATGTTGTGTCGATGTAATGACACAACCAGCTGAACTGTGTTACCTGGACTGGTGGTGGAGGTGCAGGCAGGCCACTGCATGCCTAGTAGCAAGTGCTCTTGGTCCCCACGTAACCTTCCCAACCCCGCATGAACATCGCAATGTCGTACTTACAATTGGAACAGGCCACGCCAGCAGCTTCGGCCTTTTCTCTTCTTTTCTCCCACAAAAAATGGGGCCAGATGTATTCGCGTCAGGGAAGGTGTTCTTTTTCTCCGGTGGAAAATACACCGCAGGGACCACATCCTGCCCAATGGGGAAGTTGACATGTGAAGAATACGTCACATGGACTTACCAACTGGCAGTAAACATGTGGAAAGAAGCCCCTGTGGTAGGTCCTACCCGGAGGGGAGGAACACTACAAATGCGGCGACTGGTGGCCAAGGAGGCTCTGCCCGAGTAAAGACACAGGTTTGCCATCAGGGAAACCGTACTGTACAAAATACATCACATGGGGTTACCATGGGGTACAGGGCATACTAACACAAGTACTGGGCCTGGTATCGAATTTCTCCACCGAATCACCTGCCACAGGGCTGAGGAGGAAAGACATCCAGGGTTCACCAGTCTCAGGAACACACATGGGGAAAAAGTCATACGTTTCCCCTAGGGGAGAGGAAAGGTGCTGTGTGCAAGCAGAACACCCGCCAGCTGCCCGCAAACTTACTTGTTTATTCCTGCAAACACACGGGACGAAACTGTCTCAACATGGAAGATTATAAAATCTTGCAAAGGTATTGGGTGTCACCCAGCCCGCTGCTCTACAGATGTCTGCTAGAGAGGCACTGTTTGACAAGGCCCAGGAGGATGCCACACTCCTAGTGGTGGGTGCTTGTTCTCTCAGGGGGGACGGCACGCACTGAGCCTGGTATGCTAAGGCGATGGCATCCACGATCCATTGGGCCATCCTCTGTTTGGAAACAGCCTTCCTCTTCCACTGTTCCCCAAAACAGACAAGGAGCTGCTCGGAGCGTCTAAAGCTCTTCATGTGGTCCAAGTAGATACGCAAAGCACATACCGGACACAGCAACGACAAGGCTGGTTCTGCCTCCTGCCGGGACAGCGCTTGCAGGCTCACCACCTGGTCCCTAAAAGGGGTAGTGGGAACTTTGGGCACATAGCCCGGCCATGGTCTCAAGACCACGTGAGTGTATGTCAGACCGAACTCCATGCACGTATCGCCGACAGAGAACTCCTGCAGTTCCCCAACCCTCTTGATGGAAGTGAGCGCAGTCAGGAGGGTCGTCTTCAGGGAGAGGGCATTTAGCTTGACTGACTCAAGAGACTCAAACGGGGCTCTCCACAGGCCCAGCAGGGCCAAGAAGAGATCCCACGAGGGAATGAGGTGCGGCCTAGGAGGATTCAACCTTCTTGCGCCTGTAAGGAACCTGATGATCAGGTCATGCTTCCCCAAGGACTTACCGTCCACTGCATCGTGGTGTGCCACTATAGCATCCACATACACCTTCAAGGTGGAGGGGGACAGCCGCCCCTACAACCTCTCCTGCAGGAAGGAAAGCACCAACCTGACTGTGCAACTCTGGGGGTCTACCCCATGGGAAGAACACCAATTCGTGAACAGACCACTTCAAGGCACATAGCTGCCTCAGAGAGGGAGCCCTGGCCTGAGTGATAGTGTCTACCCCCGCCGGTGGTAGCCCACTTAGGTCTTCCATGTGGAGATTCCAGAGGTCTGGGCGTGGGTACAAATCATGCCACGTCCCTGAGAAAGGAGGTCCTTCCTGACCTTGCACAAAGTCTGTGAAAGCAGGCTCACTGGGGGAAACGTGTACTTGTGCAGACCCCAGGGCCAGCTGTGTGCCAGCACGTCTGTGCTCGGGCCTCGGCCAGAGAACACCACAGCGGGCAGTGGGAGGACCCCTGGGAAGCAAACAGGTCTCAACTCTCCCATGAGCGTCACTTGCCGCAACAGAACATCCGCTGTGCAGTTGAGATCAACTGGGATGTGATTGGCTCTTCGATGCAGCGATCGTGAGTTCATCCTGCTCTCGAGCCCCGAAAGAGACATTAAACTCACCCTGGGGGCAAACGAGCATACTTGGGAATTGGAGGTCCGTTGGGATTCACACGGCAGAACCGCTCCCATTGGGGTCCTCAGATCGCCCCCAGCGCTAACCGTCACGGGCTGATACAAATTTGTGTGGACCAAGCCTCTGTATAGTGTTCCAAATCAGTTACTAATGAGATTGCATTAAAATTAGAATTATGCCTCAAAAGATAGATGCCTAGGCAGTAGTTCCCTTCCGAGGGAACTCGCACTGCGTCGTTGAAAACGACTCTTTGGGGAACGCTCCTTAGCGTGCGCCTCTGAATTATGAATGAAACTATTCCAATCTTGATTGGTGTTGCGTCATGACGTAACATGTGACGGCATAACCTGATGCATAAAAGTGACGCCGGCACACAAACACCTTAGCTTTCGCTCTTCAGCAAGCGCTCTATGTCTATTGTTTGTCTTATTTGGTGTTGTTTGTCTGATTTAAAAATGTTATGGCCACCGAGCAGTTCAAGAAGTGCGTGCACCCCTGCCCTCATTTCATTACGGGTAGGGACACGCACGCTTTATGTGTGAACTGTTTGGGAGCGCAGCACGCACAGGCAGCTCTCGAGGGATCTGCCTGTGAAAGTTGTGAAGCATTACCCATGAGAGTGCTGCGCTCCCGGTTGGCGTGCTTTGATGAGCACGGTCAGGCTCGCGTTCCCCACGGATCTGGTCCCGCGTCTGTTGAGGCAGCGCGGCGGTTGAGATCGTGGGGTTCGCAGCGGGATCTTGCAGATGAGAATGAGACTGCTACGGCACTTTCTCATTCTTCGTTTGAGGATCCCGAGCCTACTGTGAGTGGTGCAGAAGCCCGCGTCGCGGCTTCTGCCCACGATCAGGTCCCAATGCTTGAGCTCTCTGCTTCCGAGGAAGTGGATATGCTCAGCATTGATGCGGACGACCGTGAGTCAAGCACGCCTGTTCTCGGCCACGCTTATGAGGAGCTGGTTGAGGTTGTGACGCGTGCCGTGGCCAGACTTAACATTAGCTGGCCACAAAATGAGCAGGGAACGCTGGTCGGAAGCAAATTAGATGAGCGTTTCCTGTGGCACACATCACAAACCCAGCGCCGGGGTTTGCCGTTTTTCCCCGATCTCCACAAAGAGATCTCGAGATCGTGGGATAAACCACATTCGTCCCGTGTCTCCAGCCCCAGTGTGGTTGATTACAGCGATGTTTTTGGGGCACGGGATATGGGCTATGGGAAGATGCCTGGTGTGGAGGAGGCTTTAGCCGGTTACCTCTCTCCTGAGTCGGCATCTTCCCTTAAAACTAGGCGCTGCCTAGTAAGCCCTGCAGAGATACATCTGCATTAATAAGCAGGGCTTACATGGCGGCAGGTCGGGCTGGTTCATGCCTGCACTCATTGGCGATTTTGCAGGCGTACCAGGCCGACCTCCTGAAAGATTTAGACGAGGGGGAGGGGCCAACTCCCGAAGATATCGCAGAGTTGCGCAGAGCCACAGATCTGTCTCTCCGGGCCACTAAAGAGATGGCCCGCGCTATTGGGCGCTCTATGGCAGCTATGGTGGCCACGGAGAGGCAGCTGTGGCTAAATTTGTCAGGCATAAAAGAAAAAGATAAAGCTTTTCTGCTTGATGCTCCGTTCTCGCCCTCTGGCCTGTTCGGCGATGCCGTTACATCGGTCGTCGACAGGTTTCAGGAGGCGAGGAAACAATCTGCGGCGTTCAAGCAGTTCCTCCCCCGTAGGGCAAAGTCTAAATCAAGTAGGGTGGGGCAAGCAGATCAGCCCCAGCCTTCAGTCAGCTCCTCGCATTGCGCAGAGCAAAAGGAGAGCGTTTCCTCTAGAGCCCCTCCTCCAGGAGCTTGGCAACAGAGGAAACGCTCCCAGCGGAAGCCCTCCAGCCAGAGGGGCGACCTGAGGGACGTCCTTAAGGCTAGGAGGGCTTCGGGAAAGAGGTCCTAACCAGGGTGGTAGAACCTCAGAGGGCTGTCCCCCCCACTGCAGAGCAACCGAGGTTGTTCTTGCAGCGGAGTCCTCAGGGAATCGGTGTCGGTTTCCCGCCGTCTCTGACGCTTCAGGCCACATCAATTTCCAGCGAACGCACACCGTGCCGTTCGTGTCAAAAAATAAAAAACACACATCAATTGTGGTCACGAGAACTGTGTCGACTAAATCCTGCCGGTGTCCCACTTCAGGAAGTCGAGAACAGTGCTCGAAAAACACCCGAGACCAGCCTCGAGAGGCTGGTTCCCTTAGTAGATTTTGTAGAGGCATGGAATCATCTTCCAACATATCTGCATGGGTCCTGCATATAATAAAATCAGGGTACAAACTGCAGTTCGGGCACCGCCCCCCCAAGTTCTCTGGGGTGGTGCGGACTACAGTGGTTCCGGAGCGGGCTCAGGTGATGGAACAAGTGCAATCTCTGCTGCTGAAGGGGGCCATAGAACGTGTTCCTCATTCAGACAGGGAGTCCGGTCTTTACAGCCGGTACTTTATAGTTCCAAAAAAGGATGGGGGGGTTGAGGCCGATTTTAGATCTCAGAGTGTTGAACCGGTCTCTGAGGAGGTTCAGGTTCAAAATGCTTACTATTCCTGTCATCGTGAGTCAGATCAGATCCGAGGACTGGTTTGTCACGATAGATCTAAAAGACGCCTATTTTCATGTATCCATCCTTCCATGTCACAGGAGGTTCCTGAGGTTCGCTTTCGGGGGCGAAGCATACCAATATCGGGTTCTTCCGTTCGGCCTAGCACTCTCTCCCCGCACGTTCACCAAATGTATGGATGCAGCTCTTGCTCCACTGAGACTTCAGGGCATCCGCATACTCAATTATATCGACGACTGGCTCATTCTGGCCCAGTCTCGAGAAATGGCGGTTCGGCATCGAAATGTCGTCCTTTGCCACATTCGAAATTTGGGGTTGAGACTCAACACAGAAAAGAGTGTGTTACAACCATCCCAGTGCACAACGTTTCTGGGTGTTGTGTGGAACTTCGATTACGATGCAGGCACGCATGTCTCCTGCACGCATCGAGTCCCTTATGGCGATGGTGTCCGTGTTAAAGCTAGGCCAGGCCATCACTGTAAAGCGATTTCAAAGACTGCTGGGCCTCGTGGCAGCGGCATCCAACATTATACCTTTGGGCCTTCTACACATGAGGCCCCTCCAGTGGTGGCTGAAAGCCAAGGGGTTTTCCCCAAGGGGAATCCATTTCAGTATAAGCACAGTAGCGCGCAGATGCCTTCGTTCTCTGCTAATATGGAAGAAACCTTGGTTCCTGTCCCAAGGACCAGTGTTGGGAGCGTCATGTCGCCGGAAAACCGTTTCGACAGACGCCTCCCTCACTGGCTGGAGCGGTCATGGACGGCGCTTTGCCAGGGGTCTGTGGCAGGACCATCATCATTCTTGGCACATAAACTGTCTAGAGATGTTGGCTGTGTTCAGGGCTCTGAGGAGCTTCCTTCCAGACATCAAAGGTTACCATGTCCTAGTACGTTCGGACAATACATCAGTGGTAGCTTATCTGAACCGACAAGGGGGACTCTGTGCAGACTTGCGCATCAAATAATTCTTTGGTCCCAAGGGAAAATACTGTCTATCAGAGCAATGTATATTCCAGGGGTTCAGAATCAGGGAGCGGACATCCTGTCGAGGCAGGGGCTGAGGCCCGGGGAATGGAGACTTCATCCAGAGGTGGTGAAGTTGATTTGGGACAAATTTGGACCATCGGAAGTGGATCTATTCGCGTCTCGAGAGACGTCCCACTGTCCACTTTGGATCTCCCTCTCACATCCAGCCCCACTGGGGTTGGACGCCATGGTACAGGCTTGGCCGAGGCTTCGTCTGTACGCATTTCCCCCGATCGCTCTGCTCCCGGGAGTCCTGGAAAGGGTCCGCCAAGAGGGCATCAGTCTACTTCTGGTTGCCCCGATGTGGCCGGCCCGAGTATGGTTCTCAGACATAATTTCACTCCTGATAGCTCCACCATGGCAGATTCCTCTGAGGAGGGATTTGTTGTCTCAGGCAGGGGGCACAGTTTTCCACCCTCGTCCAGAGCTGTGGAAACTGTGGGTCTGGCCCCTGAGGGGTTCAGTACCTAAATGCTGGTCTATCAGCGGGGGTGGTTGAAACCATACTTAACTCTAGGGCTCCGTCTACTAGGAGATTATATGGCCTCAAGTGGAATGTGTTCTCCACTTGGTGTAGAGAACATGAAGTAGATCCAGTCAACTGCCCGGTGGCTTCAGTTCTGCAGTTTCTTCAAGATCGTTTCTCTGCGGGTCTCTCCCTTCCACACTTAAGGTGTACGTGGCGGCCATTTCGGCTTTCCATGCACCACTGAGTGATGGGCCTCTGGGGAGGCACCAGCTGGTCATTCGTCTTCTCCGTGGTACATGGAGGATGAGACCGACAACCAGGTCCAGGGTTCCTGCCTGGGACCTGGCGGTGGTTCTCGAAGGGTTATCCCTGGCCCCCTTCGAACCCCTTCAGTCGGCTTCGCCCAAGGACCTGACTTTCAAGATGGCTTTTCTCTTAGCTATTACCTCTCTAAAGAGGGTGGGAGATCTTCAAGCCCTGGCAGTAACACCAGCTTGCTTGGAGTTCGCCCCTGGCGGAGTTAAATCCATTTTGCACCTGAGACCTGGCTATGTGCCTAAGGTGCCTTCTAACATGGCACGGTCTACGGTCCTGCAGGCTTTTCATCCTCCACCTCATGTGTCGGCAGAAGAAGAGAGGCTCCATTTGCTCTGCCCTGTCAGAGCTTTGAGCGTTTACCTCAAGTGGTCCTCTTCTTGGAGGAGGTCGGACCAACTGTTAGTGTGTTTTGGGTCACCTAAGAAGGGGCTCCCTGCCTCAAAACAAACCATTAGTAATTGGATTGTTCAGGCTATTATCTCGGCCTACAAGGTGCGCAATTTGCCTTCACCTTTGGCCATAAGGGCTCATTCAACTAGAGGCATGGCATCCTCTAGGGCTCTCTTATCGGGAGTACCCCTCCAGGAGATCTGTGAGGCAGCCGGTTGGGCTACCCCGCACACTTTCATCAGGTTCTATAGTCTGCACCTCCCTAGTACGCCTGGCACACGTGTGCTCTCGTCCTAGCTGAGTGCCTGAGTTCAGTTTCACTCTAGGGCAGGCCTTTTTTCGGTGCGTGGCCTAGTGGGCATTCGTTCCCCAAAGAGTCGTTTTCAACGACGCAGTGCGAGTTCCCTGAGAAGGGAACGAGACACTGCGTCATCCTGCCACGCCCCTCAATGCCTGAGAGCGGCTTGCTTCATCGCTAGGCTAAGGTGTTTGTGTGTCGGCGTCACTTTTATGCATCCGGTTATGCCGTCACATGTTACGTCATGACGCAACACCAATCAAGATTGGAATAGTTTCATTCATAATTCAGAGGCGCACGCTAAGGAGCATTCCCCAAAGAGTCGTTTTCAACGACACAGTGTCTCGTTCCCTTCTCAGGGAACAAGGGTTATAGTCATGACCCGAGACGTTAGTAAGGCAGCTCATTAGGTTTTGGAACTTTCTTCCTCTCACTGCCTTAAAAATGATGGGCAATGTGAGTGACATCAAGTAAATCTTTGTCTTGGTGGATTAATTGATACATCGCACCTTGGCATTTTAATTAGATTAGATTGAGATTCAAATTTCTACGCACACACTCCCACCCACAACCACCCACCCCTACATTTACATGAAGACAAGAGAGGTGAGAAACAAAGACGAGATCTTTGAAGTGAAAAGAAAGCAATTAGCTCTATTTATTTATCACAAGGTGTATCCTTTGCTATTTTTTCACATTTTATTTGGCCATCTCTGACGATTACGTCAGAGACAGCTACAGCACCTTCTGTACATCACAATGAGTGGGCCTCTGACCTCTCTCTGTTAAGAGTCAGTAATGAGCACTGGTTGTGTTGAGATAGTGAATTCTTAATTGTATTCAGGATTGCATTTTGTCGAATGTATGACAGGCTGAGAAGTAGAAAGAATTTATTTCAAGGCATTGTTCAGCCAAAAATGAAAGTTTTGTCATCATTTACTCACCATCATGTCAGTTTAGCAGTAACTTAAGCAAAACGTTGATGCTGGCTGTTCCCTTACAAAGAAAGCGCATAGCTCTCAAATCTCAT
Source organism: Xyrauchen texanus (assembly GCF_025860055.1). Taxonomy (NCBI): domain Eukaryota; kingdom Metazoa; phylum Chordata; class Actinopteri; order Cypriniformes; family Catostomidae; genus Xyrauchen; species Xyrauchen texanus. The sequence continues at coordinate 25,476,280 of NC_068316.1, read as the reverse complement.
TCACTTTTGTGTTTTATTCAAAAATGCCACGTCAGTGGTGCCCAACACTAATGGTTCTTGCATGGGACATGACCAGTATATGGTATGGGTATACTATGATTAAAAATAAATGATTTACTGTAATCTAAGTACTTTTAACTACAAAAAGTAGTGCAGCTCATTATATTTTAAATCCTCATAATGAGATTAGAGAGTTACTGACTTTTAATTAAATTAATTACTTTTAAAGACATTGTTACTGTATTATTTAATTTGGGAATATGAAATATGGATATGGATTAATTCATATGGAATTTACCATGTCGACTTCTCCTTTTGCATTCCATGGAAAAAGTCACATTGGTTTAGAAAAAATGTAAATGGTGAAAAATTATAATAAATTTTTTTTAAATAAATAACCATTTATTTAAATACCCTGTGTTGTGTCAAAAAGCTTGACCATGCTAGTGCTCTCACCCACTTGAGTTTACATCTCAAAAGTCTACTTAGTGTATTCACTACAGCTGTGTAGTAATCCCTAGACTCTCCAAGGGCACAGAGGGTTACCCATGGTCACATGAAATGGAATTTCAAGGACATCCTCTTCAAACACACAGTAAAATAGTTGCTGTCTTTCCAACTTCTTCCGCAACACACCATAAATCAGTTCTTGTTTTTTGTTGTCCTGTACATAATGATGTATATTATCCAAGAACCCTCAAAATGTGTCTGGTTTGTTCCGCTTGTGTTTTTAATTGCATCCTTCCATGCTCTCGCCCTTTATTCCACCTGATTCATAGGCTCACTTGAGGTGCCATTGCCCCTTTCCATTGGAAATTCTAATTTTCATTTTTAAAGCTCTGCTTGTGAGCAGGTCTTCGTTGCCATATGGGGTGCTTCATAATGCACCACACATTCTCAATTGGAGACAGGTCTGTAACCTGAGACAGCAGCCACACTCTGTGCTTACATAGCCATGCACTTGTTATCCAGCAGTATGTGGTTTGAAGTTGTCCAGCTTGAAAATGCAAGGATGTCCCTGGTAAAGACTGTGCTGGATGGCCGTATATGTTGCTCCAAATTTTTTACATATCTCTCTGCATTCATGGTGTTCTCACAGATATGCGAGTTACCCATGCCATGGGCACTGACACACCCCTGGCCCATACAGACACTGGCTTTTGGACCTGACACTAATAACAGCTTGGATGGCCCTTTTCCTCTTTGGCCTGGAGAACATGACGGCTTTGTTTTTAAAAAAATTTTGAAATGTGGACTCTTCTGATCAAAAATCACAGTTCCAATGTTCTACTTTCCATCTAAGATGAGACAGTCATCAGTGCTTCTGGACAGTGTTGATATAGGGCTTCTGCTTTGCATAGTAAAGTCATCTGTGGATGCAGCGGCGAGTGGTGTTGACTAACAAAGGTTTACTAAAGTTATCCCAAGCCCATGTTCATGATATCATTACAGATGAATGCTGTTCTTTAAGACAATGACTTCTGAGGGATCAGAGATCATGCACATTCAGAAATGGTTTTCGTCTTGCCCTTTATGCACAGAGATTTAACCAGATTCCTTGAATCTTTTAGCTATATTGTGCAAGTCTCGAATACTCCTTGCTCTTGAAGGACTAGGCTGTTTTTGGAGGCTGCCTATATACTATGACACGATTACCTCACCTGTTTAACATCTCCTGTTTCACATCGTCTTGTTATTTCAACTCATCAAATTGTTATTAGTCTTAAATTGCCCTCTGTCTCAACTTTTTGGAGCGTGTTTCAATCATCTGATTTGAAATTACATTAAAAAAAACAACGAAATTCACAAGGAAAAACATCATATAATGTGTAATTGTAGTGCTAAAGAGTAAATATAATTTACAATGTATATATGTATATATACAGGGTGTCACATTTTCCCTGTTGTCTTTTGTTTTTGTGCTTTTATGTTGAAGTTCTTGTTTAGTTCCTGTTTCCTGTTAGGTTTTTGTAGTTCTTTGAGGTTTCATTTTATGATTGTTTTCCCCTGATTATTTCTCATTCCCTGATTGTTTCCCCAGGTGTTCCTTGTTTTCCCTTGTGTATTTAAGCCTTTGTTTCCCCCAGTTTATTTGTCAGTTCTTGAATGTTTTGTTATGCTCTGTGTGCTTCCTTTGTTTGATTTATTTTGATCCTCATTCCTCGCCTGCCTCGTCACACAGGGTTGGGGAGTAATGAAATACATGTAACGTGATTACATTTAAAATTTCCACTACAGTTACTATTTACATTTACATTGGTATTTAGAATACAGTTACATTCAAAAAAGTATTTTGATTACTGAAGAGGTTACTTTGCATTTTATTGTCATTTGTTTAATTTAATATTTAGTCCTTTCAGATAGAAAACATTTATATATATATATATATATATAAATGATAATATCCAAAGTGCATTTGAACAGCGGTGAAACACTTTGTTATGGTGTGTTACATTCATACGAGCAGACAGAGAAGTAAGTTTGGAGCAAAAGAAATAGAAATAAACCTTGTGTATATTGTCAGCTTTACGCTAAGCTAAAATGCTATTTCTAGCCATTTTACATACACATGTTACCAAACATGATCATATTTATTTATTAAGAAAATTCACGTTGGATCATAATTCTTTTTTCTAGGAAGACCTTTGATATTAGGGCAAAAATTGTATTCTTGATAATAATTTTTGTATTGTTTTCCTGTAAAAATATAAAAAGAAACCTTAAAACAAGATCAGTTTGATTTATCTTGTTTTAGAAACAACACTGCATAAGATATTTATGTTTTTCAGAGAATGTATTTTTAACATGTGTATTTTGTCTTACTGTACTTGAGTTTTTATAGTCAAAAAAGTGAAAAAATCTACCAGTGCTGAAGAAGTAATCCAAAGTATTTAAAACTTTACTGACCTTGAGTAATCTAACGGAATATGTTAAAAATTACATTTTTAGCATTCTTTAGTGTAATACATTTAAAAAATAACCATCCCAACTCTGTGTGTGTGTATATATATATATATAGAGAGAGAGAGAGAGAGAGAGAGAGAGAGAGAGAGAGAGTTGAAGTCAGAAGTTTACATACACTTAGGTTGAAGTAATTAAAACTCATTTTTTAACCACTCCGAAGATTTAATATTAGCTAATTAAAGTTTTGGCAAGTCATTTAGGGCATCTACTTTGTGCATGACACAAGTCATTTTGCAAGAATTGTTTACAGACAGATTGTTTTACTTTTATTTGACTATATCACAATTCCAGTGGGTCTACCAATTTGAAATTCCAGAAACTTATTGTGAGAAGTTTGTGAAAAGCTACTCAAAAAGTAATTTAAAGGCAGTGCTACCAAATACTAACAAAGTGTATGTCTACTTCTTACCCACTGGGAATGTGATGAAAGAAATAAAAGCTGAAATAAATCAATCTCTCTGCAATTTTTCTGACATTTCACATTCTTAAATAAAGTAATTCTTGAATAAAGTAATGATCTGAACTGACCTAAGACAGGGAATGTTTTCTATGATTAAATGTAAGGAATTGTGAAAAACTCACAATCAATTTTGATCAAATCTAGACAGACCCCATTTCTAGCAGCCATCACTCCAACAACTTATCCTTGAGTAATCATGCTAAACTGCTAATTTGGTACTAGAAAATCCATTTAAAATGTTAAATGAAGCTTAACATTGTCTTTGTTTGTTTTTTTGTTGCCACATTATGTCTTAAGATCAATATTATGTCAAAAATGGCAAAAAAAGAAATGGCTTTCTCTAGAAACTCATCATTCAGTCATTGTTTTGAGGAATGAAAGCTATACAATGCTTGAAATTGCCAAAAAACGTTTGGTTACGTATGTAACCTCCGTTCCCCGAGGGAGGGAACGACACGTTGTGTCGGAGAAGCGACACTAGGGGTCTCTCTTGAGCGCCGATATTCACCTCTGACCTATTGAAAAGGGCCAATGAGAGTTGGCAGTCAGTATTTGCATACCCCGCCCCCGCATACGGGTATTTAAGCGGGGAAAATACGGAAGTTTAGTCAGGATTTTTCTGAGGAGCCGGAAATGGTCCGGCCACAACAGTGGCTCGATTCAGCGACATGGCGGAGGAAAGACACAACGTGTCGTTCCCTCCCTCGGGGAACGGAGGTTACATACGTAACCAAACGTTCCCATTCCCCAGATAGCAATAAGTCGGCGGGCCGCTGGCGGTGCTCCGGCGGCAGTAGAAGCGGCTGAATGGCGATATCGCAAACACGTTTGACGGCGCACCGCCGGCGGCAGCCGCTTTTTAAAAGCGGCAGCCGCCTTCCTACCGCCTTCGTTCCGCGGCTGGCCCGCTGGCTATCCACCGTTCCGTCGCCGTTATATCGAAGGCGGACCGTCGGAGGCAAACGCTTTTTCCGAGCGATCTGCCGCCGCTTATTGTATATATATATATATATATATATATATATATATATTTATAGCATGCAGTTTATCAAGAATAAAGATTGATCAAACCAGACAAATTTCCATTTGGCGTTTTAATTCCACATTCCAAAGTACAGTAACTGTCATTGAAACAAGATGTCAGATCACTGAAATATAAATAACAGAAAAATACAAACATTATATTTACACACACACACACTAAAGAACATGCAGGTTTCCAATTCAATTTTGGTAAAAAAATATTTTTTTTTTAAAAACAATATTGTAACACTTACAATAATTGTTAATATTATAAAGAGGTCAGCTCTGGGATGAAAAGAATTACCAGTAAACATAAGCAATGAGGATATTTGGTACCAAATAAAGTGCAGGATACCAAATAAATTGAGGTATAACATCATATTTACAAGTCATTTCTAACAATAGGTTAAGTGGTAATAATTTAGAGTAAAGCTCTGGAGTAGAATATACCATTATAACTGCAATGCTGACCTGTGGCACAAGGATTTACAAGCTCACTGATTCTTGAAATAAGGGACAAAACATGTCCCCCATCAAAATGTTGCAATTTGCCTTAAAAAACAATAAATTACTTCATTTAAAAAGGCTTTAAAAGTTGGATATGAAAGACTTGTGTATGTTTAGAACCTTAGTTTTGTGTATATGTATATTATTTCATAGTAATTTTATAAAATATCAGCACTGTACTATAAAAGCCCATGCAAATGAACTCGTCCTCCGTAGAGGTCACAGTATCAAAATGCAAAAAAAAAGTGCTTTAAAATGCCCAAAATGTCCAAATATGAATATGAGGTTAATTGGATGGCTTAATAAAATATCACAAAATACTTAAAGTGAACATTGCATTATTTTATACATTAACAACAGCCTTTCAAAATCTGTCATCAATTCATGTCAACTCCGTCAGATATTTTTCAAATTCTAAATAAATCAGGCATATTTCGGCCAGCTTTAACCCTGAGGACCCCCTTTGACTTCTTTCTGTTGATGGATGCAGCAGTCCAACACCTGCTCTCATAAGTATTACATTTTTTTAAATATTCAGCAAAAAAGTTGAAATCCCTGTGGTCACAGCTTTTATGTGTCAACACTGTCTTCAAAGTAGGGATGATTTTAATCAAGAATTTTGAAATAGAAGTTGGTATTATGGTTTAGTTTAGTGACAGCTGGCAACTGAGGAAAATCAAAATGGCTGCCATTTATTAGACATGATTAAGTTGAAAAAACATGTTGTTTTGTCAACTCCGTCAGACGTCAACTCGGTCAGATATTTTGTCTGACGGTGTTGACATGTAAGCTGACGGAGTGGAAAAGTGCTCCCAAATACTCATTAAGTAATGTATAACAACTACATAACATGATAATATGATCTAAGTATACATGTTGATTGACTTAAAATATCTTATTATACCCAAATGCCAAATAATAACTTTAATAAAAAGTGTTGTTTTTATCTGTACTGTAGCCAGACATGGCTAGACAAAAACTGTCAGTGGAGGAGCAAATAAAAAGAAACAGAGAGTACCAGAGAAAAAGAAGAGAAAGAATTAACAGTGACACAGAAAGCAGAAGAGACCAGTTAGAAAAGGAGAGACAGAGATGGAAGGACAGGGTCAAAAACAAAAAAGTAAAACAAGTAGGAGAATTAGGACCAAGAGCAAAGAGGCACTGCAGAAAGTATTGGAGGAAAGCAAAGAAAAGGTCCAGAGCTATGCAGAATAGACTGCTAAATGAAATAAACACCCCACCAGAAAGTCCTCTAGAACAGACTGTTGAGGAGCCTACTTCAAGCAGGCGTGCCCTTGCAGCTGAGAGGGAGAGGAGAAAAAACAGGAAAAGACACGCTAAGGGAGATAAAAGCATTGAAAGAAAAGGTTAAGAAATTAACAAAAGAGCGACACAAACTAAGAAAGCAGGAATGGCGGAAAAAGAAGGCTCAAATAGAAAAGTCAAATGTCAAACTAAAAGATAAAGCAATTGTAGATTCTCCACGAACAGAAACAGAGAGGATGTTAACGGGAAGCCAACTCGAACCCCAACATTAGGAGATCTCTTCTTTTCCACAATGTTCTCTGCCAAGAGCTGGTAAGGAATAATACAACTCCTGTGGCACAGAGACGAGCCATTGAAAAATCAGGTCACAGACAACTGGCATTATCAGGCAAGGTTCTAAAGAAGTATCGGCTTCTTCATAGGCTTCGCCAGTTTGGTGTTAGCTACAAGTTAATGAGTGACAAAAAAACAGACGACACATAAGAAGGCAACATATCTCCAACGTATCAGCCAGACTGTTAAGGAGTTCATTGTTAACTCATCTCGCATGACAACTGATAAAACAGACACCATCACCAGGAACAAGATGAAACATCAAAGTATGATTTTAACAGACTCAATGCTGAACCTAGTGACTTTCTCAAGAAGAACCCCAGTATGAAGCTGAGTTACTCATCCTTCTGTACTCTGAGGCCTTTCTATGTTACAACACCTAAGGCATCTGACAGAAGTACATGTCTGTGTCGTCATCATGAAAATGCAGACTTGATGCTTCAGGTTCTAAGGTCATCGGGTGGTCTAAAGTCAACCAAACTGGAGGATAGTTTTCAATTAGTTTGTTGCACTCCAGCAACTGAGGCCTGCCTTCTTCGCACCTGTTTACGGTGCAAAACCAAGCATACAGTTCTGGCTCCAGAGATAAGTGGAATCAGTGTTCAATGGAGGCAGTGGGAGCGAGTTCAAGACCAAACAGCCAGTGGGATCCACTTCAACATGAAACTCAACTTGCATAGTGGGAGTCTTTCAGAGTTGCTTCATTTGTATGAGGAGAAATTTAGAAGTGAGACAACAACACATGTGTTCCTGGTTCACAATCAGGCAAAAGCATACAGAGAATTGATTAAAACATGCAGTGAGAACACAGTAATTGTACATGTTGATTTTTCAGAATCCTGGAAGTGTAAATATGCTTCTGAAATTCAGGCTTGCCATTTTGGCCAAAACTTACCTCAGTTAACTCTTCATACTGGAATGTATTACACAAAAGGTGAAAAGGGGGCATTTTGCTTAGTGTCAGAGTCTAAGAGACAAGATGCAGCAGCAATCTGGACTCACATGGATCCTGTCCTTAGAGATATACGGACTAAATATCCATCAGTTACTACTGTGCACTTCTGGTCAGATGGCCCCAGTAAGCAGTATAAGAATAAGAAGAACTTCTACCTCATTTCTGAAGTACCACCCACTCTGGGCTTCAGCAGGACCACATGGAATTATTTCCCAACATCCCACGGTAAAGGTGCCCCAGACGGCATTGGAGGAACAGTAAAAAGAACTGCAGACTCCTTGCTTCTGTGGGAAATGATGTTGTGGATAGTAAAGATTTCTTTGAGAAGATCTCCAACAGTTTGAATGGTGTTCAACTGTATCATATTTTGGAAGAGAAGTTGGAGACATATGACACACTTGTTACACTACACCTCAAACAGGTTCCATCAACAAGACAAATACACCAGGTAATCCCACATCAAAATTACATCTGCCACAGACAGCTATCATGCTTTTGCAGTGAGCCATTGGATTGCCAATGCTTTTCTCCAGCTACTCTTTGTATAAGAGACTGCTCAGAGGAGCAGCAGACTGATGCAAGGGCCAGGAAGAGCCGTCCATTGGCCATGTTGATGGAGGAGATGGAAGACGAGTTGGGAGAAGCAGGGGATTCAGTCGATGAAATGGAAGATTTGGTAGATGAAATGGAAGAGGAGCCATTGAACGAGGGTGCTATTGTTGATATAACTATCAACAGTATTGAAACAGGGGATTGGCTGGCAGTGGTGTATGATGATCACTGGTGGTTAGGAAAGTCCATTGGTGTAGATATAGAACACCAAGATGTGAAAGTTGAGTTTATGCATCCTCGTGGTCCTACGGCCAATTTTCACCCAAAACATGGGAGGAGGGATGTCTGTTTCTGTCCAGTGAAAGATGTCCTTTTGAAACTGACAGGGACAGCTTGTCCCCTCTAAGCAAGCCGGACCAGGGAGCTCTATGCCATAGCCCCTGATGTTATGGACTTCATAGAGCATAGGCATGTTCAACACCTCTTGTCCAATGCCCAAGTCCCGCAGGTTAGACAAACTATCATATAATATTTAATGCTTGGCTCTACATCGAAGGCAGTAATGACAGATACAACTCTCTATATAGTTACTTACTTGTTGAGAGAAATTGAAGCAAATCATATAACTTACCTGTCTGAGGCCCTGTAGAAAAAAAGATGAATTACCTGTCTCAACCCCTGTGTTAAAGTATAATGTATCTAGAATTACAACAGACATTTCAACCATTTTAGTATACAGAAACAATGACATTATGAGTCTGATTTTTCACTTTTAATTTTTTCAGTGAGCCTTTGGAAGGAGTTAGAAAATACATGGGGAGAATTCTGGATCCTGTTACACTTCAACATTTGAACACTTTTAACACTATTACATAACTTTCTTAGTTAGTTCTCAGCCTATTGTGTCCTCTTGCTAATCAGTTGTTAGATTTACAGTTTATTTCAAATATAGATGACCAATAGAGGACCTACAGATACATTTAGCTTTTTTCTTTTGAAATACCAGGAACATTTTGAAATGTTCATGTGTGCCTTAAAGATCCTGTCAACAGGTACTCTTTGTTTGAAGTTTGATACTCTCTCCCTTTGCCATGTCAAAACTAGGTAAATATCTGTAATCAGTTTGATTCTCGATTAGTTTGTCAACACCGTCAATTGTGTGTCAACACCGTTAGTTGTGGGTCAACACCGTAAGATGGAGATTTTTCATTTTTATAAAAAAATGTATGTTTCTTTTGTTAAATTGAGTGTGTTCATTCATTAAAACACCAACTTATCTACATTCATCAGTGTCTTGTGTGCCCAAAACCACTGATTGTATATATTAAAAATAAAAAAATGTGTAAACTAAAGGAAGGTAATTTAAAATGGCTAATTCCGAAACAATGTAAAATAATATTAAAAGTGTATACAATGCAATTTATCACTTAACCTTGCTAAGACACACCATTTCTACCCACCTAAAGACTTTACAGTGTTGTTGAATTGATCAAACACACAAAAAAACTATTTTCATGTGTCAGACGGAGTTGACAAATGTCAAGGTACTAAGTGAGTAAATGTCAATTTTTATAAAAAGTGGTTAAATAAAAAACCTGTTCCTTTTCATGGTATGATAGATGAGACCCGTGTTTATGAAGATATCCCATTCAAATTAATGTAGTATCGATTTTTTGTTTGTCACTTTTCAAAAGTACTTTTGTCCCTTATCTCAAGAATCAGTGAGCTATATTTAACAATAGAATAACAGTTAAGCACTGTGATGGAATGAAAGTAGAATTTTTGGTACTAGTTAATGTGCAATATCAAATATCAGGCATGAAATAGGATTTACAAACTATAATAGAATCGTTAAGCACTGACGGAATGAAATAAGCCAATACTAAAGTCATGGTAAGTAGAATATTTGATACCAGATAATGTGCAAATATCAAGTATTAGATGTAGAATCTAGTATTTACAAGCTATATTTAAAAATAGAATAGTTAAGCACTGTAACAATTAAATAAGCAGCAAATTGTATATGAAATAATTGAGATCTTTGGTGTCAAGGAATGTGCAGGATAACAGGTATAATATACATTTTGACATTCAACTTACACATGACAACAAGTGGGAACAAATACAGTTAACAGCAGAAAATCTGGCTGTGGAGAACACAGCCAATCAGAATGTCTGGAGAGGTTGGGGACTGCGTGGCGTAGTGGGCTAAGAATCACCGGTTTTCCCCGACCTCCAGAATGAGGGAGTGCAAATTAGCATATCTTCAGTGATTCCTCGTGCGCCTGTATAAAAGGACAAACCATCCCATATTCATCCAAGGAGCTGCCCTCAAAGCAGGGTCACGAGAGAAAAGAAAAGAAAAAAAAAAAGAGCAATTTCCACAGTGAATAGTGTGGATTGGGTGAGTGTAGTCTGACACTTTTAGCAGGCTTTTTTAGGGGTCTTGATGTTACTGACTGCAGGATAAAGAAAGGGTTCCAGTTGTCAGTGATGCTGGGGTGTCAGTAGTCAGCCTAGGTTTAAGGGGTTGGCTGTGGGTCCCTCTCAGCTGTGCGGCGCCTTTTTCCACCTTCACGTTCAGATGCTCCTTTCAGGTAACGCGTAACGTTAACCTGGATCGCCTCATCAGTGGCATCCTGGGTTGCCGGGTTCTTCCGGATGGCTCCTGTAGAAAATAAAGATCTGTCATTCCATTTGAATGGCATAAGGTCATACACATCTACTTAAATATAAAAAAATATCCAACTTACTTTGAACAATGGTCTTCAGGAACATGTCTCTAAAACATGCTTTATCCCCTACACCAGTCCAGGTTGTATTGATGGAAAGGTGATTAGAGAAGATACTCTGAAGCATTCGTCACATGGTTGTCTTTAGGTCCCTCCCACATTTGATTGCCAAAAACCAAAGCTGAAAATACAAAAAAAACATGTTACAAATTACATTTCTCTGAAGCTTCTCATAAATTTAAAATGTGACAGGCTGTGGATTCAGACTGTAGAATATGCAGTGTACAATCTAATTTTACTTTTTAGATTACCCTATGGCGTTATAAACGAAATCGGCACACTTACAAATCGTTACTGGAGCTCTTTAAACTGCCTCAAACTGTTGTCAAGCAACGCCAAATCTTCCTGGGTGTCTAGGGGGGAGTAACAGATCCCCTGGCAGGGATAACTCTCCAACAGACACATTGGCACTGAAATGTTGCAGCATAGCATTTTGTTGTCCATGCTATGCACAACATCGCCAAACTCCAAGACGTTGCAGCATTAGAGTCTGATCTGCACCTACAGGGGTTCCCAGAATAAAAGAATAAAGTAGTCAGTCCTGGTCCTTCAACTACTAAACTATGACATTTATATCTAGGTCTAATACATGTACAGGTGGCCCCAGTGGGAATTAAACCAACAACCACAGGTGTTGTTTGCAAGTTGAACCTGATTGCCCAGTGCGAGCAAATGTCTTCAACATTGTCCCAACTTGCTTCACCTGCTCTTGAAGTGAGCCGCTGTCACCTGGGAAGTAACAATATATTTATTAGCAATACACTAAATATAATAGTAATATAATATAACCACAATTATCATACCAGTAACTTTCCCTGTAATTTCTATCCACAGTATGTTATGCATGGCATACAAGTTCATAATGAAGAACCCTTATGATAACATCAATTTCATTTTTTTTCTTTGAAGCAGAATATTTGTTTGTAAAAGGAGGAAAAAGAAAATAATGAAATATTGGTATACAGATTTTGGTTGATATATCATACTGTACAGTGAAATTTGCTATTGTTGTATCCCTACTCACCTGAAGGACCGGATAGATCAGGCAAATCTCCAGTCAGGCCTTTGTAGAGTGTGTGCTCCTGCATATCCACAGGTATTTTAATTCAAACTTGCAACATATTGTAATAAATCTACAGTATTCAGCCTTTACCTTACACCCTCGGTTGTTGCTCTACACTTTTATTATATTAAATACTTATTTATATAGCTTGCTCACTGTATAATCATGATAGCCTAATACTTATAACACAAGATTGCATCTTAAACGAATGACTGAGTTGAAAACTTGAATAAGAACGCATTTTACACAGAGGGGACCAGCTAGGGAAACTTACCTGCCTACAATAACTGTTTTCATTTGATCTGAGTTACATTAAACATGAATAACCTTAGCCGAGTCCCCAGGAACATCGGGCTATTAAAGTAACAAGCCTGTAACTGCGGTCTTATCAATTCTAGCTTCACCATACACTCAAACTGTGAGGTTTATCTGTTTTCCTCGTGGACCTGTAGCACAATGCCCTGACAGTGACTTCACCTGTGCCCTGATCTTTATTAGAAACTGAGAGGAGAGCAAGTTAATATAATTTATATTACAATTATCACAAAAATTTACAAACAGTCTGCTTTAAAACTAAGAAAAAACATACTAACCTTACATAAAAAATGAACACGTGGCGAACTAGCTTATCCGCTATCTGCCGGCACACCACATTAGATTAAAATACTTACCCTTGTAGTTGTGCAGATAACTCGATATGTAGAGTTTAAAGCCCTTGTCCCTCTTGCTTGTCGGAGCAGGGGACCAGGCATCAACAATGCGATGAACATCGCTGATGCGTATTTTCGGAAGATTCTGGAGACATCGAGTAAAAACAGACATTTTGGGCGACGCGCAAGTAAACCGGAAACAGATATGGCGACAGCGGAACTTCACAGTTCAGTCTTTGTAATGTGTTTTAGCAATACATTTTTAACATTTATAATGCGTTTAGATTTTTTTTTATTGCCTTTACAGGGACTTTAACACTTTCTTAAACATTTGTACAGGTCATAATTGCAAAACCTGTAAAAGGTAAAATAAAAAAAAAAAATCAAGGTTGGAAAAAATGTAGACATAAACGAAATTTCTGCGCAACTGTTGAAACCAGAGGATAATTTCGCTTTTTCATTGAGTTTATCCTTCACGTCAAAACAGGGATTTTCATGTTTATGATGGATATCACCATGGTTGCAAATTAATAAAACAAATTAAAGTATACCCGAGATTTTGGCCATGTTGCAGATGTCTTTCACTGTTCACTGATAGTCAGGCATTCATGAAAAGTCTAACTTCATCAATTTATTCTGCTAAATTGTTCATACCATGAATTAAATATCTATTTTAAAACCTAATCAGAATCATAAAGATATTTATTGCCAAGTAAGTTTTACAAAAGGAATTCTTTTTGGTTTATTGGTGCATGTCTCAAATGCGCAGCAATCAAAGAAATGTAAACAATTTTCAAGTGCATAAAATAATTCAATATATTTTACATATATTACTGTATAATCACTTCAGAGTTTCAAAGTAATTTAAATGTAATTTCCTAAACCTTACCTTATCATGGAATCAAGAGTCAAGACTCTGTTATAAACCCTAATGACTTTGGAGCAAAAAATAGCCAACATGGCTGGTCGATTTTGAGAGTATAAATCCTTGTATTTCAAAGCGGCTTGCCACCAGCCGCCCGGCGGCCCGCCAGCTTTTCGCGGGTGGCATATCGCAAGAAATGGGAGTGACGAATTCGGCGGCAAACATTTCATCCCCGCCAGTGGGACGCACCTATAGCCGACAGCTTAGGGACGGCGGCAAAAAGAAGCCGTGCGGATATTTTTTGCTATCTGGGTCTGTCGCTCTCTCCACGTTGTGTCGGAGAAGCGACACTAGGGGACCCATTCCAATCTTGCCATGCGCTGAACCGTGTACGTGAACCGCCAATACAGAAGCGGGCAGGGATTTCTACCTGATCTCGGAAGGGTGTGGTAGGAACCTTGGGCACATAGCCCGGTCGCGGTCTTAGGATCACAGATGTATCTGCCGGACCGAACTCCAGGCAAGTGTCGCTGACAGAGAACGCTTGCAGGTCCCCGACCCTCTTGATAGAGGCGAGCGCGATCAGCAGGGCCGTCTTAAGAGAGAGGGCCCTGAGTCCAATTGATTCAAGCAGCTCGAAGGGAGGTCTCTGGAGTGCTGCCAAGACTACCGAGAGATCCCAGGAGGGAACTAGGCCTGGCCGGGAGGGATTCAACCTCCAGGCACCTCTCAGGAACCTGAGGATCAGGTCGTGCTTACCCAAAGACTTGCCGTCTACAGGATCGTGGTGAGCGGCAATGGCGGCAACATACACCTTGAGGGTGGACGGGGACAGCCTCCTGTCCAGCCTCTCCTGTAGGAACAGGAGCACTGACTTGATCACGCATCTCTGCGGGTCTTCAGTTCAGGAAGAACACCAATCTGCGAACAAGCGCCACTTTAGGGCGTAAAGGTGCCTGGTAGAGGGGGCTTTGGCTTGGTTGATTGTATTCACAACAGTCGCCGGTAAGCCGGCTAGCTCTTCCGCATCCCGTTCAGGGACCAGACGTGGAGGTCTGGGCGCTGGTGCCAGAGCGTGCCCTGTCCCTGAGAGAGGAGGTCCTTTCTCAGGGGAATTCGCCAGGGAGGAGCTGTCGCCAGGATAGACGGCCAGGCCGTGAGGCGAGCCGCTATCGCCGCAAGCTTGGACCGGGACCAGCAAGCGTGTCGGGGAACGGGAGGTTTGCGGGGGGCTACCCTGCGAAACCGCACCCGCTGCCGCCCCCAAATCGCCAACTGCATTGTCCTCAATCCCGTGGGAAGAAGGAGCAATGCGGAGTGCAGCTGGGGTGGCTTGCCTTCTGTTGAAAGCAAGCCGCGACCGCAACGTGGTCATGGTCATGTTCTCGCAGTGAGAACATGAACCATCCACAAACGCCGCCTCGGTGTGATCGCGGCCCAAACACACGAGACAGCGCCTGTGGCCGTCTGAAGCTTAGAGGCTTCTACCGCATCCAGGAACGACACAGGGGCGGAAGGGCATCTTGAAAAAGACTCGTCCTGAAAAGGACGTTCAATGCCGCTGTGTTTGCTCTTTTAGAGAAATTTGCTCTTTTAGGGAAATTTGCTCTTTTAATACACAGTGTGTGTGTGTGTGTGTGTGTCTGCGCTGTCGAAGTGCTCAGGGGCAACAATGCACGCTGTGCAAAGTAGGAGAAAGCCGCTGTTGTGCGCCGTCAAATCAAACAGCAGGCAGATCGTCAGAGAAGCGGGAACGTTCAGGCTTCTGTATTCTCGCAGCAGATGGCAAACAGACCATCGGTTCTGAAGAAATTTTCTGACTAAACTTCCGTATTTGCCCCGCTTAAATACCCGTATGCGGGGGCGGGGTATGCAAATACTGACTGCCAACTCTCATTGGCCCTTTTCAATAGGTCAGAGGTGAATATCGGCACTCAAGAGAGACCCCTAGTGTCACTTCTCCGACACAACGTGGAGAGAGCGACAGAAGGGGAACTGAATATTTCATACAGAGGTGTACACTACAGTCTTCAAAGACAGCGGACAACTGGCTCTAACAAGAACAGAAAAAGATGTGGAAGGCCAGATGTACAACTAAACAAGAGGACAAGAACATCAGAGTCTCTAGTTTGAGAATTAGACGCCTCACATTTCCTCAGCTGACAGCTTCTTTGAATTCTACCCGCTCCTAAACCAGTTTCATGTTCAACAGTAAAGAGAAGACTCATGTGTGTAGGCCTAATGGGAAGAATTGCAAAGAAAAAGCCACTTTTGAAACAGACAAACATAAAGAAAAGATTTGAGTGGACAAAGAAACAGACATTGGACAACAGATAATTGTAAAAGAGTGTTATGGATCTTGAACCCCATTGAGCTTTTGTGGGATCATCTGTAAAGTGCATGAGAAGTGCCTGACAAGACAGCCAGATCTATGGCTAGTGCCACAGGAAGTGTGTGTATATATATATATATTACACATATTAGTGACCCAGATTGTTTTGCATTGACCTCTGAGTTACATTATTGTAGTATTATTTAAGCTCAATTAGCCTGGTTATTATGAAATCAATAATAATAATAACAATAATAATAATAATAAAAACCATGCTGTATTACTTTCTTCTATGGAACACAAATTGAATAATAAATAAGAGGTAATGGAATAGTACTTATTAAATACACAGTAACACAGACACAATGAAATTAAGTGTTACCGAATGTATAGAAGGGCTGTCAAGCTTTGAAATGGACCAAAAAGCATCATAAATGTACCATATAAGTACCATAAAAGTTGGAGCTGCTGCTTCGCCCTGTGACCCGACTTCATAAGCGGTTGAAGATGGATGGATGGATGGATTTTAAATTTTCTGAGAAAAATGTGAGTGGTTTTTAAATACACAAAACTCGCCACGATGGTGGTTGCCTTAACTATGCGGTTGTTATGGTGTTCATAGTCTTTTTTTTGTTTACTGCAGTGTGGTTTCTTGGATGTTCTGAGTGGTTGCTAGGGTATAACGGGTGGTTGCTTGGTTGCTGATATTCTGGATATTCTTCAACCCATTTATAGTTAAATCAATTAATTTCTTGTATCTACTGTCCAAACAACAAATGACCATTCATTGGAACTCCTTCAGTACAGAAGGATTCCAGTGATTTACCTAACTCCCTGGTAAAACAGTGCAGAGAGCCACTGTGTTTCATCTTCATGACAGAGGGATAGTGGATTGTTTTTTGTGGCTGGAGGATTCTTCTTTCTCACACTCTGTCTTGCTTTCTGCTGCTGCTCCACAGGTTTTGTTTCTCCTCTTTTTGAAAAATGAATCAGCTCTCTCCCCATTCATCTTTTCGCGTTCTCCATTTCTGTAAACGAAATGAGAAATTCTTCCGCCTCTCGGAAGGCTTCACATTTTGTTTATTTTTTTCTTAATAAACTAATAAATTAACTCCTTTCTTGTGTAGGGGGTCTGAATGGGAACTGTAACATTTACATAAACTACAACAATTACTTTAGTTGTAAGAAACATATGAAATGTGCCAATAATTACAGTACCATTAAAGTATTTTTTTTTAGAAAGACTTCATAATAATGTTTGAATCTAATACACTAAGTTAGTGATTGAACACATTTATGTAAAAGTTATAATTGCCCCCTGTTTTCAATTGTCCTGATCCTCCCTAATGTCTTTTGATGCATGTATGAACACAATATCATGCACCAACACATTCTCACTGCATTCAAGCGACCAGCAAACTTAGCCTGTATGTGCTGCTCTGGGCTCATTGGTTGAACCTTCATCCAAGAGAAAAGAAACAAAGAAAAAAGGGCAGATAGATAAAACCCCTTTCCCTTAGCTCTTTTGAAAGGCCTATCCCATCATACCACACACAAACCGTGATTATTCACAGTGCAAATGGCAGCCCACCGGAGAGCAGCTTCTATAAAGAAACCCAGACAATGCAACCTGAGACACTGCTAAACCCAGCCTGCTGTAATGAGCTATCGTCCTCTTCTCTTCTCCTTATATCACAAACATACACACACACTTATTCGGCTGCCATTTATCCATGTAAACAAATACAATACATGTATTTTGCATATTTTTCACATGGAGCTACCTTGTTGAGCGCATTAGAGATTCACCAAACAAGGCCTACCTCCAACAAATTAGCCAGAGCTTTATTCAGGTGGTCTGAAAAGGGAATGCCTGTTGATATTGTTCATTTGGTTTCAGGTGGGAATTCACTATTGAATCAACTGCGCTCACTGAAAGCGTTGTTTATTTACATATGCTGTCTGCATTGTTTTAGCACTAAAATAATTATCCACATCAGGTAACATCGACAAAGCATTTAGTGCTGAACCCAATTTGCATGCCGCAATTCCTGAGTATATGGTCGGTTGTTGTGAATGTTGCAGACAACTGCGATCTGGCATACTTTTCTGGTACTATATGGCATCACTCGACTCCTTGAGCAAAAATGCGTCACAAGACTGTGCGTCTGGATATATGCCTAATATATAATGCTCTTTTCCTTAATTTGATCATCATTTGATGAATTGCTGCTGTCATGATCATTAGAAAATGTAAAAACTATTCTCTTTTATATGAAATTCTATTCACTGCTTGCTTTCTATGGGCACTAATTGCGCAACATTAATTGTGGCATCTATAATAAGCCTAAGTTACATAGAAAGAAGGTATGTTTGCACTGAAAATTATGACAATACTTGATTAAATACTCATTGCCCAGTAAACAATTACCGTCTTTCAACGTTGAAATATGGTTGAAAATAAGTCGGTCCGCCTCGGACTGGTTTACGACGTGATTTCAACTAAGTAGTTTCGGCTGGACTGTTTGACTACGTGTTTTCAACTGATCATCTAAGATGTTCAACTGATAATCTAAGACAGCTAGGATAATTGTTATAGGCTATATGCTAAAACAACGGAGAAAACAAACTACCAAACCATGTTTATTATTATCTCAAATAAATTTAAAGACTTTTACATATTCCGTAATAAAATATATATATACAATCCACAGTTGAATCATGGAATCCATGGTTGAAGATTTACGTCTATTCAACATCTAATAGATGACTTTTTGCTAGCTGGGTGTGCAGTGCTATTTTAGCATATTTAGCACCTGATTAAACTGGATTATGAATGGTTATTGAATGTGATATAGGTTTATGCGCTGAGATACAGAGCACAAAACTCTATAGTGAATATTGAATTCACCTCTCATACATAACTTCACCCCCTTCCTTTCTGTCTTTGTTCACTCTTGAGAGTAAAAACTGCTGTACATGTCAATCTTCCAGGTGTCAGTGAGAGACACTGTGGA
The DNA here is from genome assembly GCF_025860055.1 of Xyrauchen texanus. NCBI lineage: Eukaryota > Metazoa > Chordata > Actinopteri > Cypriniformes > Catostomidae > Xyrauchen > Xyrauchen texanus. The sequence goes on along the minus strand of NC_068316.1, from coordinate 25,457,501 downwards.
GTTAAACTAATCTCTTGGGGAGTCATTTAGCATCATTCTTCTGCCATGGTTTGGGAGATGTGGCAGACATATAGTCTGACCCCTGACCCTTTAATCCAATGTCTCGGGCTCCTCAGGTTCATCAGGTCCAAAGTTAACCCCCCTCTTCCGTCTGACCTGTCTAAAAGGATTTCCTTGCAGAACATCCAGACTTGTCCTATGGAGAGCACTTAGCAAGCTGAAACCATTATTTTCCATTATCTTGCCACCACTGCCCTACATCATGACCTTTTTTCGGTACACCAACTAAAAGTTAAAGCGTGGGAAACCTGCCTGAAAAATATAGATAAAGCTCAAGTGGTAACTGGCTTTTGGAATTTGCTTAGTAGATTTCTAACTGGTCATTAATGTAACTGGTTCAAGCTTTTTTAGGTGGTTGACCAGTTAGGTGGACTTTTCTCAATCTAAACCAGCTTGGAACAGCTAGAAATCAGCTACAATGTTCCAAAAGTTACTCACTAAAATTGTACATCATCTATGTTACAGTTGTCCTTAACAAACTTAACCAGAGCAGATGTATTTAGGAGGTGATCTTAGGAGGCGATAACTGAGGTACATATTGTGTCTTCACCATCTCCATCTTCTCCATTTTCGCTGGATTATTGGGTTAGGAGTTTGGTTGATGTCATAACCCAAGCTGATTCATTTTTGCTCCTATAGAGGGGTTTGTCAAGCTGCGGAAGTTTATCCACATCATGGAATTTCAATGACATCCTCTTCAAACACACAATTAAATTGTTGCTGTCTTCCCATTTGTTTCTGCAAGCCAATAATACATTGTTTTAAACTTAGAGCTGGTAAACAGAAGGTTTCTGATTCAATCCCCACAAGGAGCAGACCATGAGCCATCACCATTGTGCCCTTAACCAAGGTACTTAACCCTGGTTACTCTTAGGGTTGCCCCTATAATAAGTTCATGGTGTGTTCTATGCCAAGCAGATTTGTTATAGAATAATTTGGAAGATTCTCTTGAGAGAGTTTAAACATAAGAATTGAATCATGGCCAATACTTTTTTCTCTTTTCAAAATGATGTATTCTTGAGACATCTGTCAATTGTGATAAAAGAAATCGTAAATATCTCAGAGGTACTTGGTGCATCACCACTTTCGTCAGTCATGTTGAGCTTATATACTTAACATAAGCTATATAGATTGATGAGAAAGGGTCGAGGGTAATCACTAATGGTGGTTTAACTTCACACTATGGTCAAAAAAGATTTCTAAAGATTTGTCCACACCATTTATCAGAGACTTAAAGACTCTTTTATGTGCTAATTCTGTCTCTTTTCTTGCATAAATTACTTTCTTACATTGTAACAGACCACCAGCAAAGCCATTTAGGAACCTTTTCTCTGACATTCACATTTCTATAATCAAAAGAGTCTGGGAAGTTCTTTGGTGTGTCTAAACTCCCAGAACAATTATTTGGCTCTGAATAAGACATCCAAAGGAAGCTATAATAAGATGGCAGCTTTTACAGTTATCTGCTTCACATTTTGTATCTTTTGTGCTTGCAGTCTAAGGAAGCATAATTTATCTTCTTTTTGACACAGTTCAGGCGCATTTAGTGTAACTTTTCCTCCCTTTGAAGTGGACTAAGCTCTGTGGCGAGTCTAGATACACCTCTCTTATCTCATTTACACATGACAAAGAGCCAGTTTGGGGTTTCTTAGCAGTGAAAGAAGAAGAGGAGTCTGAAGATATGTTTTGACTGTTGTTGTCCCTTTGTAATAATGTGGCAAGTCCACAATATTAATGGCTTCTATTATCACAGTCCTGGTTTTATTGGGGACGTTTCATCATAACGTTTCTTTTATGAAAATGTAATAATTTGCACTGCTATACTTTTTGGCTGATGACAGCAAGCCATTTTGTTTTTCGACCTCTCCCCTCCAACCACATTGCTCCATTTTGGAATACAGTATAATGCACATTTTTCATAATTCAGTTTACATGCATTTTACAGGCACAAAGTTTGATTTCAGTTGGATTAAAGCAATAATTTGTCTTTTTGAAATTTCAGGTTAACGCGTTAGTCAGACTGATATTATACAACAATAACACACTGTGCGTCAACAACAACACGTGTGTGTTTCATTCAGAAGAGATCATCCCTATTACCTATTCCCTTTGCAGACTTTACCATCTTCTGTGAGAGCTTTGGGGGCTGAAAGATGTGGAGCTGAAAAATAATGCTCATTCGGAACTCACCTTTTTATTGGAAAGTCTGTTTGAAGCGATCTTACAGCATGGCTTATATGATTGTTCTCCCTTCTCCCTGGCTTCCCCTTATAAACATTTTAGTTTCATGATCTGACATGGACTCTGTACCCAAATTCCATCATAAAACACAATAAAAGAGTTAGCATTAGCAGCATAAATGCAGCATGAAAACATTACAAATTACACATTATCTACTGCATATATCTTACTTTCAATTATCATTGAGTGGTTAAAACAGCATCTTTTATTGATCTCATGTGGATTCCATTCATAGAATACGTCAGAAAGCATTATTTGTATTGAATATGCAGCCTGAAGCAAATAACAGTTCTTTCAAGTATTCAGAAAACAAATCTATTAACCTATAGACAAACCAAATATTTTCTTAATTGTCTATTTATTCACAACATGTCTCCTCTGTCTTAATGCTATTATTAAGCTTTACACAGCATTTATAAGGTTGAAAGTGATGCAACGTAGAAGTTAGAACAATCCAGGAGCAAATTGTGTTGTCTTTTGCCTTCGGACATCAATGGATAATTTTCATCTGATATGCACCTAAATCAATGTGCAAAGAAAGTAAGAAATGCACATGGCTGTAAAGTTTTCAATGCTGTTGTGCCTGTTGCGTGGTCTTGCTGTTGACAAGCTAGTAGGTTTTGATGCTTTACTATGACACAAAAGGTCAACAGGAAAACATCTATGTCACTTCCTCAGCTGACGTCCTTTCACCTATTTTATTGCGCATAGTTTAATGTATACTTGGACAGAGAGATAAAGGCTGCAACTCGACACCACAAAAACCTGCAGTGGTTTGATTATAGCTGCCCATGTGAACGTACTCAATGACAGTACATAGATACTCACTTAAACACTTAAAGCAACCAAAAGTGTCATAAAATCTTAAACTGCATAAACATCCATAAACAGTGCTTGAATCCAATATGGCTGCTACATCGGTAACATCAAACCTCATTGGTTCTAGTGCCTTTTGTGATCAAATGTCATAATGTCATGTCAGAATCTCATTTTTTCTTGTTATGTTTCACATTCTCCATCTGTTCTTAAAATTCTGACAGAACAGCACCATCTGAGTCTATTCTGGCCATACCTACCGGAGGACAAACATGCATTTTCCCTGAGGGATAAAGGATCTTTTCTTTGACGGGGTTGTGAAACTATTTGCACCTGTCATGCTGACAAAACACATATCCTCTGCTTACTGTACCTGTTATAATCAAGACTTCATCATCCAAGACATGTCAACCCTGCCCATATTTCACTCCTTTATTTACATTCTCTTTCTTTTCACCCACTCTTTTATTTCCACATGGGCGATGAGTGTGTTATGTCCTGATTTGAATTAGTGACTGCACTTTGTGCTCTGCACTACACTGTGAGAAATCACTCCCTCAGTGAGAATAATTGAGCCCAGGCCCGGTTCTCAGCTCATTACATGCAAATCATAGCAGGCTGAGGCAACTTAGTAGGAGATATTAATGATTTTGAGGAATTTGGAACTTCGCAGTGGTGAAAAATGCTGGTACACTGAGGGCACTACCGAGGTGGGAATATTCTGAATACAGGGTGGAGGCATAGATGTGAGGTTATCCCGTCTTAGATGCATACATGAGGTGGAAATATCGCAATTTGGAATTACGTGCCCATTACAAAACCAACTCATATTTACTATTAGGCAACTCCGTCTTCTCAATTATATCCGAGTTGCGACATTGGAAAAAGGGGCATTTCCACGTGAAAGATGGCAGAAAGCAAGTTTTCAATAGAAGTGAATGGAATATAGTGAATATTATTGTGAAGACAATTTAATAATATTAGAGATTGTGGATGGCTTATGTTAGGATGAGTTTAAAGTCCACCTATTGTACATATCGTTATGTCTCACCCTTCATGGTTTGCTTTATGAAAATGAATTAATTTAATGTTAGATACCTTGACTAAATAAGTCATTTAGAAACAAAGATGTCTTTTTTATTTTGGCTACAGTACCTCATAACTCGTAATTTCGACTACACAACTCTGATGTAGGAGCTCCTAGGCTCTCTTGAGGGCAGAATTAAATCAGCTAGGATTCTTGCAAAAGTCTGTAGTACAACAATATTAAACCACCCTAATATGGTTTGTTGGTCTTGGCTGGTTTAAGCTGTTCTAGCTGGTCTCCCAGCCTGGCCAAGATAATACTATGCTGGTTTAGCTGTTTTGCCAGCTTCACCAGCTAACAAGTGCCCAAAACCCCACTAAAACCAGCAAATAGACCACCCTTTCCTTGCTAGGAGACCTACTAAGACCAGCTTGGGCTGGTTAAAGCTTTTGTTTTTTCCATCAATGTTGAAGACTTAGGTTCAACAAGCTGTGTACGAAAGTAAAATTATGGGTCTTGCCAGGCAATTTCTAAGATGTCCTCACAAACAGACTGGGGTTAATCCAAGCTGTTGTTGACGGACTGCTGGAATTTGCCATGCTTATAAGCGATAACATCCATCAAAGGTTTTACATTTGTTACAGACAACTTCCTTTAAAAGACGACTTTGGCAGAAATAGTGTCTCCCTTTCTAACTCTCTCTCCAAGCAATCCACACCTGGACACAATTAAATAGCCAGTAACCAAGGGTAATTGAGGAAAAACGTGTCACAGTGGACCCAAATGATGACCGGCCCCAGAATTTGGAAATATTCACAAACAAGTAAGAACTTATTCTTCCGCACCTTTTAGACTAAACGCTTAAGTGCCATTTATTTGGATAACAGCTATGCAATGAGGTGGAAGATAGACTTTGGAGACAGACAGTATCCGATTTCCCAGACTCGCTGAATTATTCATTCCTATTTATTTTATTTTTTCCGCCATTGTCAAGTCTTTGTTCCATTTCATAATGCGAGTGTCTCCTTTCGCTCAGTCATTTGTCTCAAATGAGTCCACTCCACAGCATCCGTGTCCATCGTACCGATGGACCTCTTTCATTCCTTTATTGCTTCCATTAGAGCGTAATGCTTTTAAGTTGCCATAGGAATACAGCCAACTGTAAACAGCTCTACTTCTGTGAATGGAGACCAGGAGTCGTCTTTCTGCCCATTTAGAGAAAATATGCATTTGATTTGCATGAGTGGCGAAGAAAAGCAGAAGGGGTCATTTGTAAAAGCATGTCTGTGGTGGCTCTCTCCACCTTTGACAGGAAGGAGTGGAATGAATATACTTGGGATAGTAAAAGGTATATCTGCCTATTTCGTTCTGTGTGAAATTAAATGGCTCACAAATTGGTCTCCACAGGATGGGGACTGCATGGTGGGCTCACTTTTCTTCTGTGTGTGGGGAGTCTTTTAGTACCATAACCAAGCTGTCCACAGGTGAAGTGTAATGAATGCAGAGGTTAATATGCATCGGTGCATGCTGTTTGAAAGCAAACCGTGCGTCACATGTTATTTACAATTAATATTTAGTTCCCACCAGTATGAGGCCTTGGCAGTTTTCAGTACATTCAAATGATTGAAAGCCTAACCACAATGGTCAGTTTGTGGACCTAGTGACATTGGTACGTGTCCAAAAAGAATAATATATATATTTTTTTGGGGGGGGGTGTACGATGGTAATGCTATTGTGGTGAGGCTGATCCCCTACAATAACATATATTAGTAATTATTTAATACTCATTTTATCATATTTTGTGTAGATTTTATAGTCCTTCATGGAGTTTCAGAGAAAGGACAACTTTTTTTTAGAGCATTTTAAAACTGCTGGTCTACATTGAGTTGTTGCTTTCTGCTTCATGTGAACTTTGGTGTGCATCAAAGACATTTCTCCATTTTTCTTTCCTAGTGGAACAGACTCCAGAGAGTGAGGGTGTCTTGGATGGTTGCACCTTTGAACCTGACTGATGCATCTGTGATCGGTCTAAAAATACAGCTGGTAGCCCAGGCTGTCAATATATCAGGGATCTGTCATGCAACAGAACAAGGGAAGGAAAGGGAATCAGCCATGTTTATTCTATAAAACAAAAAAGGTTAGCATATACGCGGTGATGGGCCTCACCGCTCCCTGCTTTCCTGCATTTGTTCTAGACTTCATTCAAATTCGTGCTGAAATGCTCTGTTACTTTTGGCATATGGGCTTTTCAAGTGGGAATAGCAAGTGCAGATTTGTATTGTCTTGAAATATAAAAGCTGCCCCAATTCTATTGTTGGCCCATTTTAGACAGCTCCACAGTGTAGCCAAGGAACTTCATGCTTACAAGACTCTTATTGACACTTATGAATGAGCCGACTTCCTGTACAGATCAAGTGCCAGGAAGGACCATATCCTGTCATGAACCAAGGTACATTGTGGGAGCAAGCAAATGAATAAGAAGATTTGCAGTTTTGAATAATGAGGGAACACCATCTGCACGGCTTCCATACACACCAATTGAAACAATACTGAACAATAATAGTTATTAGAATAGTCTAAAAGAAATTGGTCAATAATAGCTATGTTTTGGCCATTAACACAAAGGAATTTATGTTCATGTTTCCTTGCTGTCATTCATTGGGTTTACATTCTACCATCTGTACTTTAATAATGTACATTCCTGCCAATTAACATACAAAAGGACACACACACACACACACACACACACACATCCAAATGGCTTCCTCTGATTCCAAATCCAGTGCTCCATAAGAAAGGAATAGAACACAGGCCACACACAAACCCTTCAGCCTAGAAAAACAAAACAAAATAGGCTGCTTAAGGCTCCAAGCAATCTAACTAATCTGATAAATGGCCTGTCCGTTGTGACGATCTACCAGAATTAGGTTTGTCATGCAGAATTTCCACTAAATGATTCTCTTGGACAGTATGAAATGTCTTCATTCAAGAGGATATGCTATACTGAGTTATAGTAGGCATTGTTCTTCAGAAGATTAATCATCAGACAGGGTGACCCTCCTTTAAATGACCGGCTGGCATTCAAATTTTGATTTGTCCTTAGGTGGCCTCTTCTTTTTAATCTAAATTGCAGTCAGACATACAATCTTTGCCTGGTTTACATGGTCACACAGAATAAATCAACAAGTTGCTTCCGAACGTTTTAGTACCCTGAAACTGAACCCATTGTGCCAAATCACTGGCAAGCAGCAGCCCTAATCAGACATTTTTGCATTAAATTCCAATGTGTTTATGTTTTTCTGTGGCATTACTGATAGCGCTTTGCTCAAGCATCCTCAGAGACACAGGTTCTGGTCCCTGGGAAACCAGATATTAGGTATTTCTACCTGCTTTTGGCAGCACACTGTGGACATTTAACCTGCAAACTGGAGCTCCTATATGCCCATACATTCCATAACACTTCCAGCTTCCAGGGTCCATTTTACTCTTTAATCTCAGTTTTTTACTCTTTAATAACAGATTCTGAGCACATGCTTAGACAGAAATAACTGATGCATTACTGTTAAGCCAAAAGGGATCCATTAGACTATTCATGAAATTAGTGTTCTGTTTCTCCTTTGTCCTCTTAATTCAATGTCTTTGTGATCTCAAGTTTTTGTTGTTTTTTTGTAATCACACATATGCTTAGTGACCTTCAAGGTTTAGATCCAGATTAATAGCTCAATACAGAGTTAGACAGAGACAATCCTCCCTCTTAATCACCTCTAAATTATGATTAATCATGGAAAAGCAGCCATGAGTATGCAAGATGTTCAGCTCAATGGATTTCTGGGCTACTTTAGCCTTTTCCATCTGTTTTTATCCACAGAGATAGAGAATAGGGAATATGCTTCGGTCTACTTTATAAACTGAAATGGATTTAGTGTTGCTGTCCCTTACAAAAAGTGCCATGATATGCCATGATATTACCCAGAATCAGAATCACAATTATTACCATGTTGCTTTGGACATGGTACCTGTTTTTTGTTTTTTGGGGACTTCACCATGATGATTGCGCATTAGACTACCATGTAAATGCCATGGTATGTGAATATGGTATTATATAATACAATATCATATAGCTTGTTTTATATATAATATAGTACAATACCATGGTAAAGGGGGGACTGAAGCTAGATGTCACACCTTTTACTCTAGTGAATATTTCCTAGAGTAGGAATATTTGTTTTGGTGCATACCTTAAAGACTTTAATACACATTGCAATGGCAAGGCATGTTGTTACACTTTATAGGGTAAGTTATTACAATGGGAACCTGTCATTTAATAAACTATTCTGGGATTTTCAGTAAATTACAAAATGTAAAACTATTACAATCAGAAACAATTCATAAAACAGCTTAAATGTAAAAGATAACATACAAAAATATCAAACCACTGTTTTGCCCCAACCTTTATTATATAGTTGACTTTGCCGTAACGAATGCCATTGTGGTTAAATTGTTTACTTTTTTATCCAACAGTTATACACCGATCAGCCACAACATTAAACCCAACTGCCTAATATTATGTCGGTCCTCCTCGAGCCACCAAATCAGTGCCAACCTGCATCTCTGAATAGCATTCTGACATGATATTCTTCTCACCACAATTGTACAGAGTGGTTATCTGAGTTACCATAGACTTTGTCAGTTTGAACCAGTCTGGCCATTCTCTGTTGACCTCTCTCATAAACAAGGCATTTCCATCACTAGAACTGCCCCTCACTGGATGTTTTTTGTTTTTGGCACCATTCTGAGTAAATTCTAGAGACTGTGTGAAAATCCCAGGAGATCAGCAGTTACAGAAATACTCAAACCAGCCCATCTGGCACCAACAATCATCCATGCGATTATCTACTCAGTCAATCATGTTTACAACAATTTATTTTTCAAGAGCATGGGAACTCTTTTTCTCATAAACGTTTACTTCTGGAACCAGACTGTTGCACTTTATTTCAGAAATGTTATGTTATTGAAATGTTCATTTGGATGATAGAATTCACAAAATAAAAAAAAACTAGGTGTATGAAACCACTGTTATAGAAAACAAGCACTTGTGAAATTGGACTTACGACTCAAAATCTTATAGTTACTGAAAAATTGGCCCAGTGGCAAAGTGGCTTTCCTAAACTCAAAGAAAAAACAACTAAACTGGGGTGTTACCCGCAAAAAGATGTTATTTTGTATCTCTGGTTAGTTATAACTTGTTTATCAAGAATATTTATAACTTGTCTTGGTTACATGATTGTGCTCTAAAGACATTAGTGTTCCTTTTAAAGGTAAATATTTGATGTTTTGTTCCTCTAGGATAAAAAATGTACCATGGTACTGCTATCTGATGCCATCACTGTAATGGTACAACCACAGCCTTTTTTGTAAGGGCTGATTAAAACTAAGAACAGAATAAGAACAATATTAGGCCTAGGATCAATTGTTCACAGAATGCATCTAAACAGATAAGAACTTACATTTTTGTGAGTTAATGACAATTTCAATAATTAATGTGCTCTTAAATCTCTGTGTGGTATGAGAAAGTATTCCTGTCTGTGGTTATTGATGAAGTCACATCAGTTAAAGTCTCTGCCTGCTTTAGGTTTTATTATTGACTAAATGATTGATTTAAACCCTCATAATTAGTCAGCCTAATTTAATAAAAGTGCAATCTAATGATACTGCAGTTCTACCGAAGCGTGTGGTGGCATTGATAGATATGCCCAAGCGTGTATGAAATCACAGTTTACAGATGATGTATTCAACACAGATGCATTTCGCTGACTGAACAAACGAGAGAGAGAGAGAGAGAGAGAGAGAGAGACTTTGACATTTTGTCCCCTGTTCCACAGCAGGTCACTCTTGCTAACTTCTCCTCTCCTTGATCTAGACAAATGTGAATTAACTCACGTATCTATGATTTAATTTACTTAATAACATTAATAACCTGTTTGGCTTTAATTCGCTCAAAGTAATCCTTGGCCCAGCCAAAGTTTTACACACCATTAGCAGAGTCTTTTAAAACAAAGGGGCAGACTGCTGGTTTAAAAATAGCTGGCTTCTTTGTTGATTTAAATCAAGGAAAATAAGAATTGAAATGCAGTGGGTGAAATAAAACTTTGCTCATTGGATTACAGGATGCAATATATCAGCTGGTTTATAGAAGGGATTTGTTTATGAGCATTCAGAGTTATAAGTGGTGTTTGCTAAGGCAAGCATCATGACAACTATTGCTCATATATGGTTAAGGATTTGAACAATCTCGAGAATTTAAGTATTACACTGGTGTCTAAGGAATATTTTACACCAAATGTTTTCCGCGACCCACCAAGGCATTTCCAGGACCTACCAGGACTCTACCAGGACCGCCGTGGATCTGACTTGTTGGTCCAAAACATCCCTCAGATGCTCAATCGGATTGAGATCTGGGGAATTTGAAGGTCAGGGCAACACCTTTAACTCTTCATCATGTCCCACAAACCATTCCACAACAATGTGTGCAGTGTGGCTAGGTGCATTATTCTGCTAAAAGAGGCTACTGCCATCAGGGGTGTACCTGGTCTGCAACGATGTTTAGGTACGCGACACGTGTCAAATTGATGTCCATATAAATGGTCGGACCAAAGGTTTCACAGCAGAACATTGCCCAGAGCATCACACTCCCCTAACCGGCTTGTCATTTTCCCAAAGTACATTCTGGTGCCATCACTTCCCCAGGTAAACACGGCCGTCCACGTGATGTAAAAGAAAACGGGACTCATTGGACCAGGCGACATTCATCCACTGCTCCAGGGTCCGGTTCCAACACTTGCGTGCCCATTGCAGATGCTTTCAACTGTGGACAGGGGCAAGCTGACTGACCTTTGGCTATGCATTTACATATGCAGTAGGGTGTGATGCACTGTGTATTGTGACATGTTCCTCCTCAAACCACCATTAACATTTTCTGTGACTTGTGCCATAGTTGACCTTCTGTCGGTTCAGACTAGATGGGATAGCCTTTATTGCCCTCACACATCGATGAGCCTTGGTTGCCGAACACCCTGTCACCAGTTTGTGGTTTGTTCCTCCTCGGACCACTGTCGGTAGGTACTCACCACTGCTGACCGTGAGCACCTCGCAAGCTTTGCAGAGATGCTATTACCCAGTCGTCCGGCCATGACAATTTGGCCCTTGTCAAAGTCATTCAAGTCTTTACTCCTGCCCATTTCTCCTGGATTCAACACGTTGAATATGAGAACTGATTCACTTACCATCTGATCTACCCAGACCTTGATATGTGGACTTGTTAGAAGATGATCAACGTTATTCGATTTACCTGTAAGTGATCATAATGATTTGGCTCATCAGTGTATATGCAGTGCTAGGTTATATTTAGTTCTGTCAGAGCCTTCAGCTGTGTACAGTTGTTTAAAACTGCTGAAAAACAGAAAATAATCAATAAAAAAATGGGAAACACATAATACATCAAGTGCCAAACTTGTTTTGTCTGAAATAAAAGCTCTAATAATGGTGACTCGCTCTTCACTGCCTGAGAACAAGTATGCTGCTCTTTGAAACCCAATTTTTGTCCTACAGGTGATGTTAGGGAGGAATATGAAAGTGCCAGACTTTTGTTCAGATCTTAGAAGAATGACTACGCCCCCCTCCCACCGACGACACAAACTGACAGCTCTTTAAAACAGGGTCACTCGCCTTACAGTGCTCGCCAAACAGCTGAGCTGAGTTTCCAAAAGGGGGGTAAAGTAATAATAGGGTAAAAAGATGTTGCAGCTGATATTTCTGTCATATTACAGAGGCTGATGCTTTTGAAAAGAATCATACTGTTGTGCCAATTATAAAAAAGCCAACAATAAGGAATCCATACACCAAAGTCAAAAAGATTAAATTGATAATTCAAACAAATGAGGCTATGGCTTTTAAGAATATCTGACTTATCAAAAGCTGTACAGGTGAACAAAATGAAAAGCTTTTCAGTAAAATCTACTTGACAATGAACCATAGACTTCAAGAAAACTTGTTTCTTTGAATTGTTTAATTTTTTAATTTAATTGACTTGGTGTGTGAATTAAATTATTAAATTAATTAATACATTCATTCATTTATCCATTTTAATTTATTTTGTATGTACTGTACTGTAGTAAATTAATACCATGCCTTTTTTGGACATGTGCCATTTTAATACCATGTTTACTGTATCATGCTAAAAGTGTGGTATTCTCTGAAGTACAATTGTATACCAAGTCAAGTCAAGTCATTTATTTTTTTCATATAGCATTTTTCAAAACACATAATTTCAAAGCATCAATACAGAAAAAGACACTGTCACAGAAAATGATGCTGTAATGTCTAATGTCATTGTGCAGTTAAAATCTTTTTCATATATGGATATGATTATCATTGAGTACCATGGTATTTATCAAAGTATCATGGTTTTCCAGTTAGATAACATCATTCTACCATGTCACAGTACTTTTTTCTAAGGGAATTTGATTTAAAAAATTGTTTGCAATGATAGATTCTATTTGTCACTTTGTTGATATTTGTTTGTATTAATGAGTTGAATTTTTTCCTGTGTTGAGGACATAAAGTATACATTAATGAAGAATAAGAGATCTAATATATAAGATTCAGTCAATGCACAAGATGACATACATATTACTGGTACTGATTAAAGGCGTACATTTAACTGATTTTACTGTCGCCTGTTAATATCCCAATTGACATGATAAGTGTATGAAATGCTCATACGAAATGGACTATACATTATCTTGTCATACTCCAAATAAACACAAAGCAACCACAGTGGGATAGTATTTGTATAATAAGATTACATTAGTGGGGTCATGTCCAATAATGACTTTAGCCATCATTTAGACCCTTTTAAGGTTTAATCCCCCAACACAAATACAAATAAGTGTCTGGAAAATGCTGTGCAGCCTGATCTATTGGCTGTTGTAAAGGAAACTTTTTAATGATAGGTTGAAATTACCACTATGTTTGAAAGAGGATTATGAATAACCCAAGGCAAGTTCAGTTACATCAGTCTAATTCTCTTAAACATCTAATTGGTGTAATAGAACCTGCTTCTGAGGGACAGCTATACTATAATGGTATTTTGTGGCGTCTAACGGATGGCCTTTAATCTCCATTTGAGTTGGACATGGGGTTGGAGCTTTGGAACTGTTTTGTGGGCTGCATCTTTTAAGGGACAGTCCAAAAATAAAATTATAACTTTATTTCTTCTAAGGAACACAAAAGGAGGACAAACAAATTGGGTCTGAGTTATGTTTCAGTTACTGATCCCTTTGGCTCCATAGAAGGGTCACTTGTTCCACCAACCAGATTTTACACAACAATTTTTGGGAGCCTTATTATTTCTCATGCTTGTCTAATTTGTTATGCTTGACTTTTTCCAATGTTGCCTTTTTGGGCGTATATCACTCAAGGTAATTACCGACTTAAGTACGTAGTCAGGAACTGGACAGAGTTGGCAATTATTAAAGGCTGTAAATATTTTGACAAACATTGTTTGAAAGACTTTGTAGAAATGGCTGATTTCCTTATATTTTCTTTAAAGCCTTTTTTTCAAGCACTTTAAACTGGACAAAACATATAGTCCCTAAGTCAGCCCAAAATGACATAGCTAGTGTGTTTATATAGATATACTACACAATACCATGGCTCCTAAGATCATTAGTGAGCAGAAAGAACAATGGTTGCGTTTGTTCTGCAGTAGCCACACTTTTGTGGCCTTTCAGCTTTTTCTGGCCAAGAACTGCCCATTTAGTCAGGAAGAGACCATCTTATTGACATGGCACCAACCAGCCACAATTTGTTTGGTTTTAGGCACTATTTTCAGTTGGGTTTATCTGATTGCCATGCAATAATTGCCACAACTAGTTATACATTAGTATACCATGGAAACCAGTAAGTAATTGTGTTCACATAAATAATTGTAAGCACGATTTGGAGGTAAAATTTTTGCCCAAATTACATTTTACTCCACTGACGGTTAGGCTTGGGGTTGGGGTTTGGTTTAGGGATTATGGTTAATAAAATATACATTCCTGTTGACAGTATTGAATCATTTACAACTAAAAACACAAGTTGCATTTGGCACCACTCTGTGGACATTTCACCAGGAAACTGGAGCTCAAATGTGCCCATACTTTTAACAACACTTCCAGCTTTGGCATCTGGGGACAGTGGTTCAATATCGATAAGCACAGACCGATTTCAGCTGAAGAACTTTCAACCTAATGGTCGCAGAATGTGATCAGTCTGGTATCCTGACCCCGATATATTGCCTAAAGCCAGCCAATCAAATTGGAGCAGTGTACATTTGTGTGTGCAATATGCATCAGTCAGTCAGCGATTGTAGGATTTATTGTAGAGATACACACTGTAGCAATGTAAATCTGACCGTAGATCCAGTGCTAGAGGATAAACCATCACTGCTGTGACTAACTGTCATGTTACACATTATCACATTCAGCCCTTCCTATTTTCCTGGTTGTTCACTTAGTCAGGCACAGCTCCTCAATGCAGACCCGAACTTTCAGCCCTTCAGCTGGGTATCTGTTAGATTATGCAGGGCTCTGTCTGGAGTTTGTCCAACATCTGGATATCAAGACTTTTCCAATCCAACTTTCCTCTGGAAAACTCACTCCAGCTCCTTGCAAGCCAGCAGTCTCTTAATGTGACCGACCTCCTGTATCTGCCAGGAACAATTATCTAATGCACTGTCTGTCTAATCGCCAGCTTTTTAACCTCTGGCTTCCTGTAACTGCTGCACTGAGTGGCTTCTGGCCTTCACTCAAGAGCCCATAGGTACAACAACACGCACAGTCACTCTTTATTTTTAGTCACCACATATCGACGAACCACTCAAGCATCCAAATCACAGTAGTTGATTTAACCCTAAAGGAATTGTTCATTCAAAGCTGGAAATTCACTCTCATATCGTACCAACCCAACCCAGTATGCTGTTTGTTTTTTTTCCAAATGGAGCTATGGAGCACTAGGGCTGGGTATCAATACAGATTTCTTGATGTGATACAATTCTGATTCACATACTCTTAATATTCGATTAAGATGCAATCTGATTCAGATTAATTTGGGTGTATTTCAGTTACATTTTAGTTAGTTAAATTATTTTTCAGCGATTATTGTAACTATACAGGGGACCTGTTGGCTATTATAAAAATTTGAATTAAAAAAATTGGCAAAAGGGCCCAGACTATGCAATTCAATTGCTGTTAGTTAAAATATGATCTCCACTAGTTCATTTCTATACTTGTTTTGGATACATAATTGTACCCTAAGGTCATATTGTGTACTTTTAAATGGTACATGTACAGTATATGTTTTGTTGTTCTGGGATCTTTTTGTCTCATGTAGAGTACAAATATGTACCCACAACAAGGGTACCACCCCAGTGATGGCCTTGTACCTTAAAGGGAGAGTTGACCTAAAATTTTAATTCTCTCATCATTTACTCACCCTCATGCCATCCCAGATTTGTATGACTTTCTTTCTTCTGCTCAACACAAACAACTATTTTTTGAAAAATATCTCTGGTGGTTCTTAGAATGCATGTGAATGGTGACCAGATCCAACAATCACACTAGGGAGGGAATAAAATCTTTCTAAGCCTCTTTCTCTCGGTCTGTCATTAACACTGCAACTAGAGGCAAAGTGACACTTTGTGTTCTGTGCGAGTGACTTTGTGACAGGGTCCGTTCTTTGCACTCCATAACTCTCAGGGTCCAATTTGACACTCCCCAGACCTCCAACTTATCTCTTATTGCTAATAAGCTCCTGGCAGCAGACAGCAGAATTCACAGGTGAATAGAGACACTCCAGCATGGTTGCAGTGATGTCACATAAACCTTCAACTCAACAAACAAATCCTTTATTAATTTATATTTTGGTAATGTTAGCTACAAGTGTTCTAAGAATTAAAAACAGTCGATGACAACCTTTGCAATGTGAGCATTGTCTCTTTACGCTGTCACAGACAACACCAAATGCATTTTTTATATTTAAAGTCAATCTCTGTGCTCTATAAATCAATATTCTCTTTAATGGATAAATCTCACAAGTCATGTCCAGGTCATAAGAGATCAGCAGTTACAGAAATACTCAAAACAGCCCATCTGGCACCTACAATCATGCCATAGTCCATATCACTGAGACCACCCCTCCCCCCCATTCTTTTGGTTGATGTGAATTTTTTTTGAAGCTCCTGACCCGTATCTGCATGATTATATGGACTGCACTGCTGCCACACAATTGGCTGTGAGATAAATCGCATGAATAAGTAGGTGTACAGGAGTTCCTAGTAAAGTGTTCAATAAGTATATTTTACCCTAAAATCTAAATAATACATTTATAAATTAAATGTTGTGTTATTTTGTGTAAAAAAATAGAATAGTAAATAATAATTATTATTATTATTATGGACAGACAAATACTATATTGATATATTCATTCTACAAAAAAAATCATAATATATTATTTGTTTCTGTTTGTGTGTTTTTTGACTTTACAGTGTATATTTGTGTTTAATTTTTGCATTAAAACACGAGATTATTATTATTATTGTTATTAATATTAATATGATTATTGTTATTATTAGTATTATGTTTTTTGTTTTGGTTTTTTACATTTTTAGCATTTTCATACATTTTTATATTATTATTATTATTATTTGTATTTCAGTGTTTATTTATTTGTATTTTATTTATTTTTTGCAGTACAATAACGAGAATGTGTAGGGAGTATGTGTTTAATTGTCATAAAAAAATCTTAATTATCCTAAACAGTCTATTCCATGCAGTACTGTTTTGAAAAAATGATTCAAACCAGGATAGAGAGGGAAGTGGACAGCCAGATGCACAACTAAAAGACAAGTAAATCTCAGTCTCTAGTTTGAGAAACAGACTCCTCACAGTGTTCAGACAGTTCCTTCATACATGTATAGTGACAGGGCAGAAAGTCTTGGAGAAGCTAGAGAAGAAAGACACCGGCTGCAGTTTATTCAAGCGGCTGTGCTCATGATGTTGTGCCCTGCGGGCTTGCATCGTGACGCACACATGGTGTTTAAGTTTAACAGATTTAGCACTTATAACTTTATTCTTCCCAAAAATTCAGAAATATTATGTATTTTTTTGTACTTTGTAATTGTGATGAAACATAACTGTAGCAAAGTTGAATACGTCTCTTTTAATCAACTCAAGTAAAAGTACAATTATTTATTTATACTTTAAAAAAAAAATAAAAATGTACTCAAGTACTGTAACGAGTAGTTGTAATTAGTTACTTTCCACCTCTGAAAATATGAATGATTTATTTAAATTTTGGATTGAAATATGACCCATGTCATTCTTGACCATTTACATGAGATTCACCCTCTCCCCTGCTTTCTCTCCTAAATGTAATTTATTCATTTTTCCCTTGTGGGGAATTTATTTGCTTGATTATTTGGTCATGTTAACTGTTTGTTTTGGTGCTGTGTTTTCTAGAGTAATGCTATGGAAAGTAGATGTCAAGATTGGAAATCAGTGAGATTATATACCTTTAAATTAAGATTAAGTGTATCCTAAATTGGAGCTATAATTCTTAATTCACTGCTGCCAAGGTTGAGAAACTTTGATTATACTGTATATTCTGGATCACACCTAAATTATGCATTTCACACACACACACACACACACACACACACACACACACACACACACACACACACACACACACACACACACACACACACACACACACACACACACACACAAAGTAAAAAGTCAAAAACCCAGCCATTTGTATAGAAAACAGCATGTAGATAAATCAATGACAGTCAGATGTGTTTAGAGGTGATTAACTCATTTTCACCAGAATAACATAACAGACCATTTTTCTGCTTTTTCACAGGTTTGCTAATACAATTTACATGACCTTCTCCACTCTTTCTTTAACCTCTACAACATTGAGAAAAAAAAAGAGACTGAAAAAATAGGTCTCCAGTCATCCGATTCAGACTGTTGGATGCATGTGGTGAAGGGTGACTGTTGAAAAGGCTGAATCCATTTCCATATAAAGATGGAGAAGCGCTTATTTAGATGTGCTTGACATTTCCTCAAGAGGGGAAGGTTAAGGGTGAGACCGCTGGAATATTAATATCCATGGCTAACAAACCATTGCAGGCTCTCGCCCTGTGTCTAGACACTCACTTGGCTTTGGACATGAGCCACAGCTGAGGGTTCGAGTGGAATTAAAGTGGGAAATATATTCAGTTGTCATTAGATTTGCTTGATTGAGGGATTTTTTTGTTAGAATCTGTGTTTCTTAATGAGGACATCAAATTCAGGAGGAAAGTGAAATACTTCTCACGGTCATCTTGCCAGGTTCCAACATATAGTGGATAACCTTCCCATTAGTGTGCAGCAAAGGGAGGGCACACCGAGTGCTATGGTGTTCAGGTGTCCACATATATTTGGCCATGTAGTATATGTTTCATGCAAACCCTGTTGTGTTTTATTGTACATTTTTAGAAGAATCGTGAATGACATCTGCACATATCGGATGTGTCAAAAGGAAGTGGAATAGAAAGATGGAGAGATGGTAATTAGATGAGAGCAAAAGAAACAAATGGGCCTCCATGCACAACCGTTCCCTTATTCAATTAGCAGCAGACCTGAGCCAGGCTGACCTCATGCTGATTGATTGAATATGAGTAATCGATTACTGCCATCTTTTCCAAGGCACGCTTAGATGTCACGGATGCACCAAGCCAGTCACCCTGATTTAAAAACAGTGGCCATTACGGTCAACTTTCACTGAATTAGATTAGAGAAGGAAAGAGGGGGAGCCAAAGGCCAAGGGGTTTATCTAAGATGTAAGGTATATCCATTCTCATGAAGTGTTTCTCTTTGGTATTCCACAGGAAGAAGAGGAGGAGGAGGAGGAGGAGAGAGGTGATGGAGGAAAGAACGGAAGGATAGAACCAGTGGGACGAGCAGACTCATGCATAGAATCAGCCTCAATTGAGTAAGTTGTCACAGTAAGAACCTTAGAATTATTTTGGATCCACATGAAAGGTTATGTTGAACGAGCAATCGCAATGCAGCCAGTTTTAACATGTGGAATGAAATACTGTATGTGGAAAAGAACGCTTTTCAGTTACTTTTTCCAAATTGACTGAAAACCAAAATGTTCATCTGCTCCTCACACAAGTATACAGTGCTTCCTGTTGGTAAAAAGGAACAAGCCTGCTGCAGGTCTCACTTAATCTCTTAATCACTTAATTGAAGTGTCTATTTGGTTCCTTCATTGACCCACATGTCTTAATGGCTTCTGGGGTTATATATGGATTTATACTGGGCTGGATCTAAACAAACCTTAGTTTCCACCACAAGTGACTCATAGCTACTCATACAGAATCTTACAGCTAGTCATGCTGTCCAGTTCCAAACTTTTTTATTCATTGCCTTTTCTTTGCGTATTTGTTTTCTTCTGTTTTGGCTCTTCTCACATTCCCCTCATTTGTCAATGTCTCTAGTGAAATGTTAAAGCTGGTTGAAGTGTCCAACGGCGGTGGGCCGCTAGGAATCCATGTGGTGCCTTTCAGTGCCAGAGATAGAAGGTAAAGCTCCACTAACGCACAATACCTACCATGAACCAATTTTACCCCCGTATGCTCATAGACCATATTTTATGAATTTACAAAATGTTTTTTTTTATGACTGAAATTGGTTGGTTTTGCTTAAGGGCCAAGTCCACACTACACATTGAAACACACTGATTCCACACTGAGTCTTTCAAAAACACTCTCCATAACGGCATACTTTAGAAAATTCAAAGCTGTGGATACTTTTGATTATTAGTGTGTTGTGTGGCTGTAAAAAGTTGAATTATTCATGCAAGAAACACACAGATATATACAATTTCTAACCTGTGAACATAGTTGTTTTACCATTGTGAACATGTGGTATATTAGTGTTAAATTAGTGTTTAAGAACCAAAAACATAGTGTGGGATTATGTGTATATTGGTAATAATTATTAATAATCTACTCATAATATGATGGTTGTTTTGACTAGCTTCTACCCAAACCTCAATTGTGTCCCCTGCATCTTTCAACCTTCTTTAATATCTCACCAATTTGTCCTCAATGTGTGAACACAACAACTGACTTTCAATCTTTGCCGTCTCTTTAAACTCCAACAAGCCCTATCCATTTGAGGTCATTTTTCATCATTCCTCAAGGACATATCGACAATACAGTTCTCTAGCTTTAGAACTCCTCTTGATCACATGTGGCATTTTCTTAAACTCTATTCCCCAGTTCTCTCTGAATAATGAAAGAAAATATACAATAGCTCTTGCTTTGAATAAGGCTACAAAAATTAACAGAATGGGATCCTCCTAAACACCCTGCACCCCTCCAGAAGGACAAAGGGGACACGGAGCATGGTCTTGAATAAATTAGGTAACTTTATTGCTGTAGGGAAAGCCTCAAACGGGCCAACTCAATTCATCTAATCTGCTCCACCCAATCTGACTAAAAGCTCATCCACATCATGGGTCATTCACAAACAGACCGACACTCATCCAAGGTCAGTTGTTGAAAGAAACAAAAATGATACAAGAGAAGTGCAAATAAATGAAAGTGTTGCACGTCATCAGATTTAGTGGATTGTGACTATAAATGGATTTTCTGAGAGCTGTTTATAAGTCATGAATACTTATGACCTTTTACAAACAAAATTGATGCTGGCACATAAAATCGATGTCAGGCCAAAGATAAAGTAATATTATGCATAATGACTTGACTATTTTTAATCTTTTAATGCCGTTTCAGTATTAGCTGGATTTTGGTAAAGAGATGGTCACACTAGATTTTGTGTTCCATTATCTTTCATTCATACACATGTAAAAGATGGAAAGCGTGTACACAAGCAGATGTGAAGATGTGTATTTTAGTCAATTTGTTGAAATCTGACCTGCAAATTAGTATAGAGTAATATATAGAGTGTAGTCCAATAGAGTATCTAAACATCAATACAACAAAAAGAAAGAAAAAAACCCCAGCAACAACCAAGTATGTCAATGAAGTCAGTAACAAATAAAGCTGCAAGCAGTTTCAGGCCATGCTAATATAAAGCAAGTGATATGCTGCAGGAAACACAATATGAGGTCTCAAATGTTAACAAATGCACTATTCTCACACTGGTCTCAGCGTGAGTCGAACATCAATCGTGGAAAAAATGGTGACCCAAGGAATCCAAAAACACTAACTAATGATTTCAGGACAAATGGCTCACAAGTTATGTTAAAAAATAGCCATTTTTAACATACCTTGACCCACAGGTGGTGCTGTCCCCAAACTTTCTATGTAACCTCAGAACATAGTCCAAATGAAGCCTGCCAAGTTTGTTTCGATTGGACAAAGCCTTGCCGAGATTAAACCTCACTTCCCACTGAATACTGTGATGCATTATAGAGAAACCGTTTGGTCTGTCAAAAAGCTTTTAATAACTTTTGGCCAGGAGTGTCTCAAGGTACTTTGACACACAGTTGGCAAAGATCCGATAACGTCTGAAAGATGAGTTTGCTATTGTATGCATCCGTCAAATTTCAAGATGGCTGCCAAATTCTTGGACAGAGACTAGAGTGTTTGGATCCATTGAAAAGATCATGAACAGACAAATCAGAGAATAGAGTGTGTTGGTGGCACTATAGGGTTTGATCTAGAGCCCCCAAATATGGTATGGGGGCTTTTCATATCCACCTATATCAGTGTGCCAAATTTCATAATAACAATAATAATAATAAGAAAACCAATAGCTACAATAGGAACTCCGCCACTTCGGAGCATGGCCCCTAATGAACATTGACATTAATTCATAATTGATTATGATTTATAATTAATTATTAAATAAATAAAAACATATAAAAAAGAAATAGAATCTATAGAATGTGACATCATATCCCATTGTAGGGTCCAAAACAATTTTGCATGTTTATAATCAAGTGTGACCAACCTGTAAGCAATGGAGTATTATCGTGTGTATCCTTTCATTCAAGTTACTCCGCTAATATTCTATAGAGATTCATTCTTGTTTTCATGGCCTTGTGTGCACCTAAGTGTTCTCAATTGTTACACACCTGATACTCTACCTAATGACTAATCAGAACTGTCAGTTATCCCCACCCGAACATAATACCACACTTCCACGGGACCACGTCCATAATGACTTCATCAGCCCCTCTGCTATTATGATTGATAGGAGGTGCTGAATGGTAACTCATTAGCATCTTGATAGAGGGCACTGAGGTTACAGCAAGACCCCAGACAGTGAACTCTTAAAATGACCAGCGTCTTCGCTCTGCCAACAGCTTGAGGTAGATGACATTTCGGGAAAATTACAGACACACACAGAGACTTGCTGAAACATAACTCCAATAACCATATCTCCTCCCATGACCAGTGTTCACAGCAAGCAAGTCAGAGTCTAATTGCTTGGCATAAATGGATCCTGATTGCCTTGTTATTCAATTAAAGGCAGTGGATAAGAGCAGGTGGTCAGGTGGTCTTCTTCTTGTTAAGTCTACTTAGCCATCAGTCAGGTGACAGATGATTATAGTAATGTTAAAGTCATTGAGGTGTTTACATGCACATCAATTGGTTAACTATCAAAAAATCTGCATATTAAAAATTATATTACCAGGTTTTTCTCTGATTTTGATTTTAAAATGCAAACTTACATGTGAACATTGAATAAGTACTATATTGACATTTTGAAAAGGGAAATTGTAAAAAACGAATTGTGTCTCAGGAAATTATGGGAAGATTACATCATAATAGCTTGAAATTTAAAAATAATGAGATCTTTATGACAGAGCAGGCTACATATATGAAAATACACAGAAATATTAGTTCATACTTTAAATATATCTTATAAATAGTATATGTCAGAATTTTCAAAGCTCTGTAAAAAATTTTTTTGGTGGGCATGAATTGTAATGGTGATTGGGAGATATACCTCAAAAGCCTACTGTAAAATATTTGATACATGGATTTCAAAGGGGGGTTTTCAATAAAATAATATACAAAATTGTAACCAAGCACAAGTTGCTTATATTCAGGAAATACTTATTTTAAGATATCAGTAGGAATATAATAATTACTGTCACTTTTACTTTAGTAAAATAAGCTGTAATTTATCCCAACATAAGAGTCACTTTTCCTGATATATTTAAAAGGCTGAAAGTTGCTTTGGCTATTCTGTTTAGTGTCAGATCAGAAATCTTAATAAATTGCTTGAAGATTTATGTGGTCTTAATCATGAAATTACATAAATTACACTGGCGGACAAGAGTTTGGTATAATGATATTTTGTAATGAAATTGGTACTTTATTTCACCAAAGTGGCATTCAACTGATCACAAAGTATATTCAGGACATTACTGATGTAAAAATCACTATTTGAAAAAAGAAATTTTTTTATCAAATCTAGTCAGGCCCCATTTCCAGCAGCCATCACTCCAACAACTTCCTCAGGTAATCATGCTCACTTGGTACCTAAAAATCACTTGCCATTATATCAAACACAGTTGAAAGATATTTGTTTTGTTAAATGAAGCTTAACATTGTGTTTGTTTTTGAGTTGACACAGTATGCAACAGACCAGCATGTCTTAAGGTCAATATTATGTAAATAATTGCAAAAAAAGACAATAAATAATTGTTTTGAGGAATAAAGGTTAAACAATGCTTGAAATGGCCAAAAAACAACAACAAAAAAAGAATATTTCATACAGAGGTGTACACTACAGTCTTCAAAGACAAAGGACAACTGGCTCTAACAAGAACAGAAAGAGATGTGGAAGGCCAGATGTACAACTAAACAAGAGGATATGTACATCAGAGTCTCTAGTTTGAGAAATAGACACCTCACATGTCCTCAGCTGACAGCTTCATTGAATTCTACCCGCTCAACACCAGTTTCATGTACAACAGTAAAGAGAAGACTCAGGAGGACTTATGGGAAGAATTTCAAAAGAAAAAGCAACTTTTGAAACAGAAAAACAAAAAAAAAAAGGTTTGAGTGGGCAAAGAAACAGACATTGAACAACAGATAATTTGAAAAGAGTGTTATGGATCTTAACCCCATTGAGCTTTTGTGTGATCAGCTAGACTGTAAGGTGCGTGAGAAGTGCCCGACAAGACAGTCAACATCTATGGCAAGTGCTACAGGAAGTGTGGGGTGAAATGTCACATTTTTTTCAAATTGTAATAGTCATTTTTCACATTATTAATGTCCTGTCTATACATTGTGATCAGTTGAATGCCACTTTAGTGAATAAAAGTAACAATTTATTTCCATAAGAGCAAAATCTGTACATTATTTCCAAACTTTTGGCTGCCAGTGTATGACAACACATCCTATAACTAGCAACAAATTATCAAATGGAAATATGATAACCGATTAGCCTGCTAATCTAACATTCCATAACTTTCCATTATTGAATATGATAATACTGTATATATGTTATTAGCTACAACAGGAATTAAGTAACAGGCACTTCCAATCAGACATAACCATGAACTTTTGACTTCTTTTCTAGTTTCATTGAACTGTGAACTATTCAATAATCGTGTTGCATACTTTGGACACAGCCTTAGCCTTTTCTTCTTTAAAGGTAATTTATAATGAGCCCCTATAGATTCTAGATCAGTCCAGTTGGAGTTTAGCTTTTCCTCCTTATTCCCCACAGCTGGTTTAAATCAAGATGATAAAGACATCGTGCAAGCTTTGTAATTACTCCACAAGACCACACCATACACTCACCAAAGCAAAACCTAATTACTTCTCTGTAGTACACTGTGTGTTCCTTTGAAGGAGGGTTTATTTGTTTGTCTGTCTTTCTGTCTCTAGTTGATGTAAGGAGGGCCGTGAAAGTTTTTTTTACGCCTTATTTGTTGTTGTTTTGTTTTGTTGTTTTTTTCATGCTTTTTTCATTCCATCAGTCATTCAAGCTAACTTCCTGTCTGCTGTGATCAGCATACACACACACACACACACACACACACACACACACACACACACACACACACACACACACACACACACGTATGCTTCCTAAAACCTTATTATGTATTGTTTCTTCCTGAAAGTAAAAGTTTGGGATTGAAGATTGCTGATGCAACATAGTCAGCCCTTGAGGAGGGGGAAAGTCTATGTAAGCTCTATTTATATCTAAATCTCCTGGCCACTTTTTAAACCCATCAAATGCGATGGTGCATTTCACATGATCGCATCTTAGGGTTTGTAGATTAGGGGCTGCAGTGTTCTGAATTCGAAACCTCAGCAGGGCTGTGAGCAGTGCCAAAAAATCCATATGGCCAAAGTCGGCTTATGTTCAAAAAGTATTTTTTGATGTTTTGAGTTAAAAGGGAACGGCTAGGAACAGTAACATTTTCAAAAGGATTCTGGATCAATGGGCTGTGTATTCTTTTTTTTACTTTTTTCCCCAGATTCGATAAAGGTGGAAACTCTTTTTAATCCTCTTTGAATATAAAATATATACAGTATACTGTCCATAACTCTCTGATCTCGCTATAAAATGATGCAATGGACATATTTTTGCTTGTTTGTCTTTTTAATATGTATTAATATGTTGACCTTCTATACAAAAATTTGCCATGATAATACATTTCCAACAAAATACCACAATTTTTAGTCCAGTTATATTTGCTTTAATAAAACTGTGGGTTAGATATGCCAATTTCTCCAATCCACCCATCCATCCATCCCTCCATCCCTCCATCCCTCCATCCATCCAGATAAAGTCAAAAAAATCTAAAAGCTTCTTACTCTGTATGATGTGTTTGGGGTTGGCTCTTTTGATTGGCAACCACCCAGAACACCCTAGCAACCAACTAGCATTGCCCTAGCAGCCACCTAGAACACCCTAGCAACCAGATAGAAATATTCTGGCAAGCTACATAACACTTAGCATTGTGTTTGTGAGTTTACATGGGCAAGCAGCACTGTGGTATCTATGGTAATTTGGAAACGTAATTATCATGGCAATTTTTTTGTAAGGGCTCTGAACTACAGAGTCCTCTGATTTCACAAATTATACCCTTAAACAGCCTTTACAACTTTATGAAATACTTTACAACATTTTAAATTCATTGATTTTAATTGTATTGTGCCACTAAATTTAAGCTAAACTGTGTGTACTTTGTTAAATCATGGCTGATTGAAGCTTTGCCATTAATTTGTGATGGAGCTGATCTGGGTACAATGTTGCTGTTGAGATGAATGTCAGTAAAATGTGCTGTGACTGTTCCAGGACACTGGGTTTGTTAGTCAAGAGGCTGGAGAGGGGTGGAAAGGCGGACCGTGAAGCTCTATTCCAGGAGAATGACTGTATCGTACGGATTAATAACGGGGACCTGCGCAACATCCGATTTGAACAGTAAGCCCCTCTCTGGAGAAAAAGAGAGACCATCTTTACCTCTTGCCTCCTTGCAACCGCTCTTTCCTTCTCAAGCTTTGGCAAGCTGCCAGTCTTTCCTAGAGCTTTGAATATCTTCTCAAGTCTTACTGTCTTCACAATGTTTTCATCTCATTTCTATTTGACTAACCAAAATAAAACATTTCTCTTCTAAGCTTGGAGAAACTGTCTGTGGATCAACTGGAGGGATAAAGGTTATTCAAAGGTTGAGGAATCCTGTTAAGGGGTTAATTTCATGAGAAATCACATTTTTATTGATCTATTGAAATACGGATGACTTACTATGAAAACATACTTTATTTTTGCAGAACTCTAAACTTAATCATCGGTCAAAAGAGTCAATATTTTGAAAGTGGTAAAAAATAGTTCAAGCTGAACTTTCACATTTAACACTTTAAAATATTTGGTGTTCAAAAAGCCCAATCATGGTATTTTAACAAGGAAGTAGGATAGATATTATAACTCCTAAACACCTGGAGAACTAATGAGTAAAATGTGGTAAATTCTATCAAATAAATAAAATCGAGAAAGCATTAAGTGCATAGTCAAGCTCCCTCTGCTCTGATATGTAATGTTTGACTCAAGTGCCAGACTTTTGTCACATCACACTGCCCCGGATTCACCTGCTCTTTGTTCTATTGATTTAATGTTGCTCTAGATCTCCTCCAAAGAAATGAATACTTAAAGTAGCCCTAAATGACTCGCTTTTCAATTTGCTGTAAGGAACACACAAACAGTACATACACAAGAACTGAGTAATATATTGACCCTGTTTACACCTGGTATTATGATGCGTCTCGGGGGATCCGATCTCATGTGGTCAGGTGAGACACGTTGCTGTTTACACCTGGTTGCTTAAATGCATCTCCTGTGACTACTTGTGTTCTGATTTGGATGGGAGGGTCTCGGTTCCATGACGACATACATCAATCACTATGTAATTGTGTTACTGCCTGATAATAAAGCGCAACAAAGTCAGAAAAGACAAAGAAAGTGCGGGAAAAAATGGCACACTTTTTCTCAGATGCGGTTGAAATTTACAAGCATAAACGCAACATGTCAAGCAGAATTATCTGTTATTTAAGTGGATTACCTGTATTAAGGGTCCCTAAACACACATTATCGTGTATATTAATTTCTTTCCATATATATCACACATGGCCTGATGAATTTGTTTCATGACATATGTTTATGAATAAGTCCCCGAAAGTGAATAGATATGAATATCCTTTATAAGGTGGAGTTTCCTTCCACATTCATCATTAAGAGCTTCATTTGGCCCACACTTTGGCCAATGATTTCAGAGGGCACACACACACACACACACACACACACACACACACACACACACACACACACACACACACACACACACACGTTTGTGCAGCTATCCTTATGAGGATTCTCCATATATAATGATTTTTATACTGTACGAACTATAGGTTCTATCCCCTAACCCTACCCCTAAACCTAACCCTCACAAAAAAATTAAGCAATTTGAATTATGGGGACACTAGAAATGTCCTCATAAACCACATAAATAGCATAATACCCTTGTAATTACCAGTTTGTAACCTAAAAACACATACACACACACACACACACACACACACACACACACACACACACACACACACACACACACACACACACACACACACAGAATCATGCTGGACAGGGTTCACCACAGGGCACTGAAAGGGCACAGCTGTGGGATAATTCATAATCTAATCTTAAACTAATTAACATACATCATTCAGTCCACTTACACATGTTAATTTCCCTAGAGTCCCAGTGCATTATTATGTTTTAATTGCTTACTGTTTTTTGTACGAGATCCAGTCAAGCCCTTATATATCAGTTAGTCTTCACTGCTAGTACAAATACTCAAGCCTGACAGGTCATCACCTTCCCAGAGATTAAGAAATACAACCTTGTGTATTACATGCATATCAGGTCAATAATGTGATTGCAAGACATTATTGACATTACAGCCTTTTGTTCTTTGCGTATTGCATCCCCCAGAGTGTTTGACTCATTGATATGATATGATAGTTATCCATAAACAAACTTTGGTTTAATAAAAATCAACCCTTTTGGACATACACCGTGCAGTTGAAAAAACACCCTCGTGTCCTTTGCAAAGGAAATCCACATCATAGTAACGTCTTATTTCACCACACATTAGCACTCGTCTGCTAGAATTACGGATATGGATGCAGTGCAATATTTTCTTTATCTCTCTCTCAATTAGTTTCTCTTCCCTATTTCCTGATTGTGCTCCATGTGGGGTTATAATTCATAACGATATTCTACATTTTATTGGATTGTTTGCATGAGTAAATATTTATCAGTGGTTGATTTAACGAAATGTAATAATGCGTTGATGGAGTTTATTATTCAATCAGATAGAGGGAGTCGTGTGATTAGCCATGTGTCACAATTCTGCTTGTTTGCACGCACACACACACCATTTACTTCATTTTGTAGGCGGGTGGGGCTACATTTGCATAAGAATTGATGGGCGTCCCTAAAGTGATGTGCTATTTGCTCTCTAGATGCAGCGATTGATCTAATGAAGAGTTTAGTGAGATAGAAACAGCTTGTCATTAACTCACGCTTGTCATTAAGTCACCCCAATGATTTTAACGTTCTTATGCATGCATGAACAGTGACTGTTCACATTAGTATTCCTTTGATATTTGTTGTTCTTGCATTGGGTTTAAGTTAACCAAACTCTCTATATGCAAAGAAGTTGAATTAACTTGCAATAGCTATATGGTTGTCTTATGTAGTGTTATTTTGCCAATGCTAGAAACATTAATATTACTTTTGTGCACGCTTTGGTTTTGAACAAAGTATTAAACTCTGCATAAAACTCATGCCATACTATTTGAGTGACAAACGTGAAGGATACCTCAAATTGTGCGCTTTTTGTTGAAGAGAGGTGTGCTATACGGAAAGCACCAATTATATTTTGTCCCGAAAATATACAAATCTGTCAATGCAAAGTGTTTAATAACAAAGCACCAGATTCTATGGCTCAGATATACAGTATAATGCTGATATACTTTATGTATACCCTTTTAATAGCTTAATAATTCATACTGTTGTATCGCAAGCCCTTTCAACATTTAATCATGTGCCGAACATGAATTATAAATGGAATCAAAAATGGAAAAAACGTAAAAATAGTAAAAAACGTAATTATTCATCTGTTACTGCATTTTCACTAGTAGAATTGGTGTCAGATGGGCTGGTTTGAGTATTTCTGTAACTGCTGATCTCCTGGAATTTGCACACACAACAGTCTCTAGAGTTTACTCCGAATGATGCCAAAAACAAACAAAAAAACATCCAGTGAGTGGCAGTTCTGTGGATGGAAATGTCTTGTTGATGAGAGAGGCCAGAGGAGAATGGCCAGACTCTGTACAATTGTGGTGAGAATATCACCTCAATATGCTATTCTGAGATGCGGGTTGGCGCTGTTTTGGCGGAACAAGGGGGACACACACAATATTAGGTGGGTGGTTTTAATGGTGTTGCTGATCGGTGTGTACATATATATATATATATATATATATATATATATATATATATATATATAATACGTATATATATATGCAGTAGTGGGCAAAAATATTGGCACCCTTGGTAAATATGCACAAAGAAGTCTTTGAAAAACAAATCTGCATTGTTTAGCCTTTTGAGCTTTCATTCAAAAATTTCTCTTATAATGTGTAATGGAGTTGGAGAACACCTGGCAAAAGATCTGAGACCATTCCTCCATACAGAATCACTCCAGATCCTTCGAATACAGAGGTCCATGTTGGTGGACTCTCCTCTTTAGTTCACCCCACAAATGTTATATGGGGTTCAGGTCAGGGGACTTTGAGAACATTGATTTTGTGGTCAGTGAATCATTTTTGTGTTGATTTTGACTTTTTTTTTTTATTATTGTCCTGCTGGAAGTTCCAACCACGGCCCATTGTAAGCTTTCTGGCACAGGCAGTCAGGTTTTAATTTTCTACCTGTTGGTATTTGATCGAGTCTGTGATGCCATGTATCCAAACAAGATGCCCAGGACCTCTGGCAGAAAAACAGCCCCACAACATTAAAGATCCAGCACCAAATTTAATCATGGGCATTGGGTACTTCATCATATCTGCGTGCTTCGAACCCATCTCTGGTGTTTGCTGCCAAAAAGCTCTGACCATAGAACCCAGTCGCATTTGAAGTTCCAGTAGTGTCTGGCACACTGAAGACACTTGAGTTTGTTGTTGGATGAGAGCAGAGGCTTTTTTTCTTGAAACCCTCCCAAACAACTTGTGGTGATATAGGTGATGTCTGATATTTTTTAGATTTCTGACCCCAAGACCCAACTCATTTCTGCAATTCTCCAGCTGTGTTCCTGGGAGATTATTTGGCCTCTTGAACCATCCTCCTCACTGTGCATGGAGACAATATAGACATGTTTTTTTCCAGGCCAATTCTTTACATCTCCATTTGATTGGAACATGTTAATTTTTGCCCTGATGGTGGAAATGGGTATTTTCAATGCTTTGGTAATTTTCATTTAGCCACTTCCCACTTTGTGAAGCTCATCAATCTTTTGCCACACATCAGAACTGTATTCTATAGTCTAACCCGCTGTGAATGATGATTAAGGGAATTTGGCCTCTGTGTTACCTCATATTTATACCCCTTTGAAACAGGAAGTCATAGCTGAACAATTTCATGTTCCTATTCACCTAGATGCACTAAAAATGTCAAATATGAATGGGAATATACTTCAGATATATTGTACTCATAAGAATTTCTAGGGGTGACAATAATCGTGGCCAATGTGTTTTGGAGAAAAAATATTTACTTAATAATGAGATATTTCCCCGGTTTCAATTGTTTTACTTCAATTAAAGGTTAGATTTTTGTGAATTCTGTTGATGAATAATCAAAAGGATAAACAATGCAGATTTTCTTTCCACAGACTTCTTTGCTCATATTTACCAAGGGCACCCATGTTTTTGGCCAATACTGTATATATACTTATTATAGTAATATATTGCTGATTTGTAAAATTGGAATGTCAACAAGTAAGAAATAAAATATAGATATCTATAATTGCATTGTGCACAAGGGAAAATGGTAGATTGTTATGAAATTCTACTACATTTCTAAAATAAGTTACTGCTTTTACTAGTTATCAGGTTTCTAGTTATGTTTTTACTAATTCAAACCTCATTACAGATACGGATATATAATATTTATTTTCGCTAGTAGTTATTCCATTGCTGATATCAAGAGTTAGTATGTGAACTAGTGAGAATTTAATTGTAGATATCTATAATTAATATCCTGCGTATGATTAAATGTCAGTAGGATTTGCGATAATTGTTGTATTTTTTATGTCCTGTGAGTGAGAGTCCCCCAGCCACTGGGTGTTGCGTCAAGAAGGGCATCTGGGGTAAAACCTGTGCCAAGTCAAATATACGGATTATGATGGTCCGCTGTAGCGACCCTTCACGGGTTGTATTTTTTATGTCCTGGTTGCATAAAATGTCCAGAATGCTTGCTTTTTGTAAACCATTATCCTATATATATATATATATATATAATTACAGCATACACAATATCATAACTCATAATATAATCTCTCTTCTCATTTTCAGTTGTAACTATACATTATTACCCATTCAACTGATAGAACCTTTTGATAAATGTCTTGTTAGGTCTGACCGACTGCTGTTATTACTAGAGGAGTTGTCCTCCATGTGGCACAGTTCAGTTTTTCTGAAAACAAATCCTGCTTCCTGCCTCTAATACGTTTCTCTGCTTCCTCCCCAAGGCTTTGCGATTATGGAAATGGAAGATAATGTGAATTAACCTTGTTTCCAACTGTACTAGTACAATTATCCAGCGATTAAGCAAGACAAACTTTTGACCTGTCCATGTGATCTGCTTTTAACCCTCCCAGTACTTAGGATGAGCCTGCTCACTAATAGACAAAGAAGAATTGAAATACAACTTAACTTATTTGTATATGTTTATGATCTTCTCTCCTCCAGGGCCCAGAATTTGTTCAGACAGGCCATGCGCTCTCCAGTCATCCTTTTCCATGTAATTCCAGCATCAAAGAAAGCCCAATATGAGCAATTGTACCAGAATGAGTTGGGCCAGCAGTCCGGTACTGGACCTGGGGAAAGAGGTAGCCTGGTGGGAGGTATGGACTACAGTCCACGTAGGTTCTCCAAAGCAGAATCAAATCGGGGCTATCCAGCATTACCACATCAAAGAAATCCATCGACCAAGACACAACCAGGACCCATCCAACCTGCCAGGCCAGACAGCGTCGCCTCTTCCGTGGGCTACTCCAAAAAGATTGGCCGCAAGTTCAATGTCCAGCTAAGGAAAGGTATGGCTATACAAATATCATTATAATAGTGCACAAACATTTTTAATAATAACACGACCTTTCATTTGAGTACATTTCCTCACACGGCCAACATATCGCGCCACCTATCGGTGGGGTGCGCCAAATATGAAGTAGGAATATGCAGACTTTTGTCCTCACAACGGCGAGTGAAAGCTTTCAATATCATGGGATTGTTTAGATAAATCAAGTAATATTTGGCTCGTCACATAATCTCAACATGGCCGCCCTCTTGAATGTGCTCCCAGCGATAAATAAAATAAAGTTCTATGCATTCCGTTCTATTTACTTTCTCTAACTCTTAACTGTTATTGTGTCTAACACAATAATTAAATTAGCCCAAATATTTGATAACTAAACATGCAAGGGACAAGTGATATGTACAGCTTATCGTAAACTATTGTGAACATCTAGCATCAGTTTCAAGATGGCTGAAGGTTTGGAAACATAATCAAATGTTAATGTGTGTGATGTGATCCAAATTTTGTGTGTAAACGACTCAACACCAGCTGAAATTTAGCTCCAATTTGTTTTTTAACTTTGTTTATACCTGTACCGATGCACAAACCTGAGTACTCACATGAAACGCTTTGAAATGTCCTCATATTGAAATGCTCTTGTACTGAGAAATAACATTCAACTTCTATTTTTTATTTATATGTTTGTTTTCCTCTGAAGTTGGCTCCATTTTCTGCTGTTTTAATAGCTGATGGTGTATGCGAGAACAGCAGTGTTTCTTTTCCGCTGTAGTGACTAGCATTGTGCAACTAGTGTAGTTAATACTTCAAAGGACTCTATTTACCATTGTCAGGAAATGTGGATAGAGCACTTCCTCTCAAACTCAAGTATTGGCACAAATACCATTTGTTCTTCATGACAGTGGCATCTCAACATTTCACACCACAGGAGAACTGCAAATGTCTATCAGAGATATGAAAATTATACCCAAACCTACACACATATACACACACATTTATGGACAAACCATCACACACACACACACACACACACACACACACACACACACACACACACACACACACACACACACACACACACACACACACACACACTTATGGATAAACCATCACACACACACAAACACAATAGCTGTGCCTTGCTGCCATATGCCTATATAGGCTGCTGACTTCTAAGGGAGCATCCTAACTGTCTTGAGACCTCTTAAGTGACCGATTTGGAACACACTTTATAGGCAGCCACTCTGTATGCCATACAAAAAGATCTCTGAAATGAATCTCATCTCACACTTTATTGTAATAGAGTTTGACATTAGCATCTTGCTAAGCTAATGGAGTGATACTCTAATAAGCATAACAAAATACATATCACATACAATCATTGTGTAAAATAATAAATACTCTTTTATTTTAACTACGGTTAACTATTTTTTTTAACAATTCTTTTTAGTTTTGAATGAAATATAGGCGATATACATACAGTATGTTAATTTATAATCAACATTTCTCACTTCGTCCACAATCGAATTTGACTGAAACAAGGTATATTTAAAGACAACATAATATCAGTTATGACAACTCTCTGAAAGATTTAGCATGCTAATGTGAGTATGACATATTGATAGTAAATTGGTCTTGGTGGACTAGATCTGGTAATGCTGCTGTTGCTGCTGCAGTGTAAGTACTTGCTACTGCTAGAACATACAGTACATAGATATACTGAGTTTGACATTTGGGAATGCAGCTGCTGCCTCACAATTATATAAACACAAGACATGTGGCATCAAGCATGTATGACATGCTACTGCACAGTTAGACATAAATGCAATCCCCATGTAGCAGATCTAGACTATTGGTGCTGGAGTGGAGGTGGGTTTCAGAGGAAACTCTAGCAGTGTGCTGCAGTGAAGCCTGCTTGCGAGCTGAGCTAATTTAAGTTGATTGGCTACCCGATTTCATGTCAAAGGATCTATCAGTTTATGCCATTTGAGCTGATTTGCTGACATATCACACGTGAGCCAGCTGATTGGCTAATAAGTTCATAGAACCTATAAGCTTGCACCATTCCAGAGTTTAATGCTTTTTTCTGGATCATACTTTCTGCTGGGATATGCCTGTGCTGCCTTAAAATTCTGCCTTTGTATGCATCTCACTAGTTTAGGTACAGAGTACATGTCTGCAAAATGTCTATTACTGCTTAGGCAGCAACTCCTCTGATCTCCAATAGTGGCAGATTTTGAAAAGATTATTCTAAAACTGCAAACATATGTCAAGCCACAAAATGTTTCTGTTTCTCTGCTGTTGTTTTCCTCCCCTCTGTCACCTTGTCCTCATTGTAGCATTGTTGTAATCACACATTCTGAGTCTTTGTCAGCAAGGTTGCCTATTCGCATCTATTAACTTTACGCAGTAGGAGAGAGGAGAAGTAAAGACACAATTAAATCCTGACAACAAACGGGTCGGGCTTCACCACAGTGTGAAATATTGAGTGAGTTGGGGGTAGGGGGCAGGCGTACACCACAGTAGCCTGTAATTGAAAAGACAACCGCGTGTGAAAAAGGGATTTTTAAGCTTGAGCTGCGAGTCTGACATGCAGCCTGTCGCATCCTGTATTGTCTGCTGAGTGTTCCTCGGAAAGTAGTGTGCATGTGTAGCTTTTCTATGATGCTTGATTGTACCCCCAGAACTATTCTTCTAGTCATGGGCTGCATCCCTATTAGCGATACTATAATATGGTACTTTTCTGGTGATAGGGAAGTACATATGTTTTAGTTTACAATAAAGTGTTATGACAGTTTCGAGATACCAATCCATAAAATTGTGTTGTGATCATTTCTAACCACTTGGTACACTCTATTTGCGTTTACCTGCAACATGCATTTGGGTTCTTCTGGCATACTGTTTTCAGCATACTACAATTTGGGACTCCAATTCTAATTGCCTACCATTAATGGTTTGTAGTATGGAGATTGGGACACATCCCTGAAATACTGCTCATGAAAACAGGCCTCTTTTTTGTGAACTTTGGCAACACTAGTGCCTAGTATTTCTGAATCCAAACACAAA
Organism: Xyrauchen texanus; assembly: GCF_025860055.1. Taxonomy (NCBI): domain Eukaryota; kingdom Metazoa; phylum Chordata; class Actinopteri; order Cypriniformes; family Catostomidae; genus Xyrauchen; species Xyrauchen texanus. The sequence continues at coordinate 25,421,321 of NC_068316.1, read as the reverse complement.
CTGCACTCTCCAATATCAGTCCATTCTCATCTTCTCCCAGGTGATTCAAAGAAAGAGATAGAAAGACAGAGGGAGGGAGAGGAAATTAACAAATGCAGGGCACAGTGCCCACTGGCTTGTCTGGCCCTGATGTAGCAGATGTTGCACGCTGCAGTACTGGCATGAGTATTTGACTGGGCTGGGAGGAATTTCGAGACAGAGAGAGTTGGGGAAGGGGGTGTATTTTAGGCTAAATATGGCATGCTCAGTGTGAGATTTCAACATTTACCACCACATGCTCTGCCCGGGACTTCGCCTGGAAGCTGATAAGTTCAAAAAATCTATCTCGCTTTCTCCTATTTCTAGCCAGTGATGGAAATGTTGACTCTCTGTGTGTACTGTTACGTTTCATAGAACCTGTTTAGTCAGTCAAATTGCCCCTGGTATCAATGGTTCCCCTGCGCCAAATCAGGAGTTTAATTGCTTGTGCCATTTTACCACCTAAAAATCTCTCTTTATTTAAGAAAAAACAGATTAAATTAGGTGTTTATTTTTGTTTGTTTTTTTGCAGAGAGGTTGTGTTGTTCCATGTTTTTTGCACTGCAGAAAATAACTGTAATAATATAATAAAATAATACATAAATATATTTAGTTTAGTTTAAAAAAAAAAAAGATTCTCCTTTGAATTCAATGTAATCATTGTAATTATGTATTAAATAGTACATAATAATAATAATAATAATAATAATAACAAGACGAAGACGAATAATAATAATAATAATAATAATAAGAAGAAGAAGAAGAATAAGAATAAGAATAAAAATAGATGTGTGTCATTCTGTTCCCGACTGGAAACTCCCAATTCCTAAAATTTTATTCTGAGAGGCCTCATACCCCCCACCATCCTCTCTTATTTGTCTTGTCACCCCTCTTTCTCTCTCTCAACCTCTTAGAAATGAATGGATTGACCAGAATATTTTCTTCATTTTCTCTACTGCCTTACACTGGCTTCATACTTGATTTTTTTAAGATTCAAGACTTTGGCTGAAGAGACAGCATTCTTTATTATCTTCCTCTCACATAATCTCAAAACCTGAATTTAAACTTAGCCACATCCGTGATTAATTAGTGTGAGGCTATTAGGGTTCCTTCTCTGTAATTACTTGATTGTGTAAGCAATTAACAAGTGAATGTTCTAATGACCGAAAGTTTGATTCTAGTAATTATCCTGTAAGAGGCATCAGGTGGCATTTTGATAGCCTCGTAGGCCTTTTATTGACTCTGGCTTTAGTTCTCCTGGCTGAATCTGTATGTCTTGGAACATTTAGCCCAGCAGCGTAACAAACATAAACCATTTCGAGAACAGCACAGCCACTGACCCCACACCAGTAACATTGGGTCATGCTAGAGCAGGCTTGTTTTTCCTTTGCTAGACAGTTTTAGGTTAGTATATAAATCATAGTTAATGTTATTTCTGTAATTGTAAACACAGTCTAATTGTTTTGCTATTGCAAACAGGAAATGTGAAGTGTTATTTGGGAAATTAAGTATAAAATGTACTTTTCACATATTGATCGATATTTTCTTGAATTATTGTGAAATAAAGTAATAAGACTCTTGATGCATTACAATTCATTGCCTTGCATTACAGTAATTTTACCACACGTAAAGGGGTTTGTTTGGCACTTCAACTTGTTCCTAACAACACCTCTTTACTTAGAATCCCTGTATAAGCATTAACTCAAGTAGCTCATTCTTTAAAAAAATGGATTACAGTGTTCGGTTTGAGGGGGCTTGGTTCAAAAACTTAAAACTTCAGTTTTCAGAAGTATTTTATTCGGTCTAATCAATATCAAAATAATACATTTTAATCAATATATACAATTATTTTGTGCATTTTTACTATTGTAAGTTATTTACAATACAGTAAGTTTTGGGAAAACCTAGCCCCCCAAGCGCCCTGACACAATTCGAACACTGAATAAATGCATTAATTAATGGTAGTAATCACATTAAACAATTATTTTGTAATGTAATACTGTTAATTTGCCTAATGTTAGGTTATATATTTAAATAAAATGATGGGTTGTTGACACATGTCCATTTGTTTATTTACATGTAAATCTACTGTAAATGAGATAAACAATTGTTTGGTTGAAGTGTAAGACAATATAACAGAAATTATCTATTTAAGATGCCATTACTGGTCACCATTTTTTTAAGTTTTTCACTATCTTTAATCATCTTTTTGCCTATCCTAGTTTCAAATGGTCCTGCAAAGTGATTTTTTATTTTTTAAATATTTTTACAAATATTCAGCAGAATCTCTCAAGTAATATGAGGTCACAAAACCTTGCACAAGAACTAATAATAAAACAAATGCTATTTAAAATGGTTTTAGGAGGAGTAATGCTTGTGAGACTGCAGGACATGTCAGCTTCCCAGAAGTACGTAACGCCAAATATTACAGTGACTAATGCTGTGCTCTAGATAAAGTTGGAGGTGGGAATATTCCAACCTGCGTTCCAGCTAGTCACATATCATGGTCACACGGACACAAGTCAAATGCACATTTTGGTTATACAGCTGTTTATGGAAACCTCAATATCTCGGCTCAGCTCCTTGGAACAAAGACTGATCTCTAGAGCACATTACAAGATACATATATAAATTGTGCACATTCTTGTTCCTTAGACTTAGAACTTTAGTTCTGATGGAATGCTTAAGATTGCTCAAAGTTCAACTTTTATGGTCAGTTTATAATGGGAAGGGTTCGAGTCTCAGTCTTAATTTTTTAGGGGTACCTAGGTTAGTATAGTGTGCATGCGGAACATTTCAGGTTCAAGACTTTAAATTATGGGGCGAGAAAGTGCAATTTTTAAAAATTCCCTTCACTTTTGGGTTGAATATCTCTGGTGGTGGAACAAACCTACACACTAAGACTAAAAACTAAAACTAAACTTAATGAACTGTATGTGGAGTTTTAAAATCAGCACCCAGAGTTAAAGATCAGCACCCAGAGTAGAAATGAACTGAGGCCAAAATGGTGTGTGCTGGCAGGAGCATCTGAAACTCACACTGCCTGTGTCTGCACACAACATCAGAACATCAAGCTGAAGGTTGAGCTAGCAAAGCTAAAAGTGGACCTGGTGGTACTTCTAGTCTGTGATATAAACAGTTATGACTGCATGCTCAACAAGTGTGACCAGTGTCCAGGTATAGAGGCCTTTCTGCAGATGCTTGAATAGTCAGAAAAAATGACACACTTCCTGATAACTTCACCTTGGGTTATGACTAACAGAGCAGATATGATCACTGTTGTTCTCCCTTTGGATGAATTCTCTGTTTCTCTGGCTGAGAAACTCAATGCATTAAAGAAATGCCATTGGTTGAGGACATCAGTGTGGAAAACAGTGAAAGAAAAATAGGGAAGATTTAAAATGGCCAAGCAACCTGTATTGGACCACTTGAGATAGACTGACCCAGTTGCAAATTAAGTAAATTACTAAAATATTGAGTTTTATGTTTTGTTTTATGGATAACACCGTCTCTGCTTTCAGACTATGTCACATAATTTGGTATGGGGGTGGAAGGGGGCGGTTTTAGGTAAGGTAAAGAAGTAGGGGAGAATTACTGATGTAGAGAAAGTAGAGAACAAGATGTTTTGGCAGATGTCATGTTGCAAAGTGGAGGAAGTTTTGAGTTCTGAAACTTACAGTATGTTTTTATAGTAGAATGACCTCTTAAATGTCAAAAGAACAAAAAAATTAAAATTATTTCTCAGGTCATGACTCCTTTAAGGCTGCAATTAACTTTGCATTTTAAATGTAAGTGGGGTGAATTATATTAAAATGATTGTAAGACATTCTGAAAGGTTCCAAATAAAAATCTGCTCCACTCCCTCCAATCAGTCTCTTTATCTCACCCATTCTCTTTATTTTGTACCATAACAGCCCTGGTTGCACGATAAGGTCAACTTGCCTGATCCCTCTGCGTCCTGGCTATTACTCTTTCCTTTCCGGTTTTCCTACATCTGCCTGTTCGTATTTTCCACTCCCAAAAAGGTCATTTTGTGGACAGGGAGCAAATTGCTCTGCGTACCCTGCTTCTCAGCCCCTAACTACATTTTCCATGATTTAGTAGCGTCTGTGGCAAGCTGTAAAGCTCAATTTGCCTGATGCATGTGCACATAAAGGCCCTTCAAAGCCTGAGTTTGGCCCTTCTGTCAGTACGGCAAGGCAAATACGTTCAGCATGCAGTCTGGATAACCTGGCATCACGACCCGAGCAAATAATGTTGCTACCCATCTGCATTTGTTAAGCGCGTGCCGTTGAAATGGATGGGTCTAAATTTGACATCACATAGCGGTTACGGCATGCACCCAGATGGGTCTCAAACGTTTAATTAGGGTGGCCACATGTTTGGGTTTTGCCTGTGTCATTTATATTTAAGTGTACGGGCAGCCTGGGAGCACTCTGTCGTCCCTCTATGCTGTTAAGTAAAAATATCCCATTTGATGGGTTCAGATTAGTTATTAGGTACGGTAGGCTTATGCAGGACTGTAATTTTACTGTGGCCGATATATGATCCATGTGACAGTGTCAAATATAGAGAGACAAATTCACTAAACAGTTATGCCTCTTTTGCGTGTGGAATTTCAGTGCAAAAACCTGCATCTATAGGAGTGGTGGTGGCGTAGTGGGCTAAAGCTCATAACTGTTAATCAGAAGGTCGCTGGTTCGATCCCCACAGCCACCACCATTGTGTCCTTGAGTAAGGCACTTAACTCCAGGTTGCTCCGGGGGATTGTCCCTGTAATAAGAGCACTGTAAGTCGGTTTGGATAAAAGCATCTGCCAAATGCATAAATGTAAATGTAAATCTTATTTATTAAATACCTGTCATCTTTTTTCCATAGAACACAAATTGTTAATTTCAGCGTCCATTTACTTTCATTGCATCTTCTTTTTTTCTTTCTATAAAATGAAAGTAAAGCATGCCTCAGGTTGTCATTCCCTACCATTCTGGCTAATATATCCCATTGTGTCATGGTTTTAAGGTCAAAAACCATGATTTAGTCTACTTTCTAAATCAAATTTCTGCTATTAGTACACATAGTATATGGAGTTTTATCAAAGTTTTATGTTTGTGTAGATCTTCTAGTGATTATACTAATTCCTCAGAGGATGATAATTGGGCATACAGTTGTGGCCAATAATATTGGAACGCTTGGTAAAACTGAGCAGAGAAGGCTGTGAAAAATATGTTTTTTATTGTTTATTCTTTTGATCTTTCACTCAAAATATTCACAAAAATATAAACTTTATTTGAAGTAAACTAATTGAAAGGGGGCAAAAATCTCATAATTAAATTAATATTTTTCTCCAAATCACGTTTGCCACAATTATTGGCACTCTATTTGATATTTTTGGTACACCTGGGTGACAAGGAACATGAAATTGTTCAGCCATGACTTCCTGTTTAATTAAGGGCAATAATTAATAAGTTCCAATCAACTGTTCAATCAATTGTGTCTATATTGTCTCCACGCACGGTGAGGAGAAATGTTTGAGTGGCCAAATATTCTCCAATGATCACAGTTGGAGAATTACAGAAATTAGTCTTGGGGTCAGATTTTCTCCAAATTACAATTAGACGTCACCTACATCACCACAAGTTGTTTAGGAGGGTTTCAAGAAAAAAATCCTACAACAAACTCAAGCGTATTCAATTTACCAGACACTACTGGAACTTCAGATGGGACCGGGTTCAATGGGCAGATTAAACAAAAATAGAGCTTTTTGGCAACAAACACAAGAGATGGGTTTGGTGCTCACAGAGAGGTAGCCATATGAAAAAGTACCTCATGCCCACAGAGGTCCTGGACATCTTGTTTGGATACATGGCATTATGGAATTTATCAAATACTAACAAATAAAAAAATCAAAACCTGACTGCCTCTGTCAGAACAATGCCCTGGTTGGATAATTATTCAAAACAAACATCAAAATCAACACAAAAATTGTTCACGGACCACAAAATCAAGGTTCTGCCATGGCCATCCCAGTCCCCTGACCTGAACCCCATAGAAAACCTGTGGGCTGAAATAGAAGAGAGTCCACCAGCATGGACCTCGGAATTTGAGGGATCTGGAGAGATTATATATGGAGGAATGGTCTTAGATCACTTGCCATGTGTTTTCCAACCTCATTAGGCATCATAGGAGAAGACTCAGAGCTGTCATCTTGGCAAAAGATGCACAAAGTATTGACTAAAAGGGTGCCAATAAATGTGCCACACATATATTTGACAAAACGTTGTTTTTTGATCAAACTTGTGTTGTGTTTGCAATTGTTTGATATCTATTAGAGCAGTGGTTCCTAATTCTCTTCCTGGAGGTCGCCCAACACTACACATTTTGTCTGCTAATGTCTCAAAACAATGCAGACAGTATGTGTAAAGACATGATGCTATTAGCAGACACAATTCATTCTTAGTCAATTGCTCCTTGACCAGACCCTATGCCAGCTTTAAAATGTGAGGTGGGCTATACAGTAGCTCTCTCAGAGTGAGCCGGACAGTTAACAAAAATATATATAAAAAAGGTTTCTTGAAATACCATGGTACCCAAATCAATCATTAGCATGGTACATATTAAATACCATGTTATTAACCACTGTACCATAGTACCACCCCAGTATTGTATCACTTGTAAGAGAGGGTTGTGGTTGCCAGGGAGGGCTGAGCTCATGATTAGGTCGGCCAGGCCCCACTGAGGAACAGGCTCTGTCGCTGACTGGCGTCATTGTATCAGCATGTTTGGTCTATAGACTGACTCTTCAGTCCATTTACTGATGTATTTTTTGTTATTTTTCCTCTGTAGGTCCGGAGGGGTTGGGTTTTAGCATCACCTCCAGAGACGTTCCCATTGGAAGTTTCGCCCCCATATATGTGAAGAATATTCTCCCCCGTGGAGCCGCCATCCAGGATGGCCGTCTGAAAGCCGGAGACCGGCTGCTCGAGGTGAGAAAAAGTGGAAGATATTGAGAGCAACATATGACCCCTAACAACTTCTTCCTTTTCACAGCTTCCTGTAACAATGGAACTTCCTGTACAGATCTTTCAGCATCAAACAGAGCTTTTCTCATGATTTTCCCATTTTTGTGGTATAAAAAAACAACTACAAACATCTTGATTTCTCTGTGTCATACAGCAGCCTGGAGGATGTCCGCCCTTATTCCATTCTGTTTGGTCTATTGGAGGCAAGACACCCATTGTTTGCCTCTTTCCCTTGTGAGAAGCACGTTCCTTTTTAGTTTCTGAAAGTAAATTTAAATTACATAATAGATGAAAATAGATGAAAAGAATAAAGAACAACTGTATAGCTGATGGCTGATTTTCAGTGACAGCCAATCAACAATGGCTATTTCATTTAAAATGGAGTAGGACACTGTAAAGGGACTAATGGATAGGAGAAGACGAGAACTGTCTTGACGATATTAATAATATTTTATTATCAAACTGAACCAAAAAGACAAACACAGCTGCAGCTTGCAGTCAGACTTTATCCCTCTCTGAGGCTTGATTAGCCTGATTACGAGAATCAGGTGCTACCTTAGAGCCAGAATGTCTTCCATTTGGGTTAACAAGCCATATTTCGTCGCTTTAATGGAGTCAAGGCCTTTCAGAGTGCTGTCGGTTCACCCTGTGGCTTTGAGTTGCCATAGAAATATCAGGTAGGGGTGTGCACTGTAATAAACATAATTTAATCATTAGTCCAGACTTCAGATGAATAACCAAATAACTGTTTGTGAACCCTCGCAATTGTCTGAGCATTACAACCGGTTATTTGGTTATTCATCTGAAGTTGGGACTAAGGACTAAATAATGTTTATTACAATGCATATGGGTGAAACACTACTCAAAATAGCAGGGACTAAATCGCACAATACATAGACATATAATATACAATAATCAAAAGCATAATATTCATAACCAATGGAAAATATGGCATTTAAGTGCCAAACCTGATATGTGATCTTCCCGGTGAAGTTCACATTTCCATGAGGCAGCATATGCTAGTATTGTCATGTGTGTGGAGATACACTGCTGCCATTTATTAGCCTCTTCAGGATGCACAAACACACACACAAAACAACTAAACAAAACACACACATTTGACCAGCCCTTAAATCACTTTTTAATTGAAAAACTCCCTGATTTTTGGTACCCTGCCCAAAATCTGACGGTTTGTCTGGTCATGGTCAAAATAATGCTGCTGCAACAAAGAGTAAGGTATGATTGGATGTGATTAAACAAAATTCAATTTTCAAAATTCAATAATATAAATGTTTTGCTTTATTCAACACACTTTCACATGACTCACATCAATTTTCCCAATGCAACGTTATGGAGCGAAGCATCAAGCTACAACATTGCTCACCATCTTGCATTGTATGAATGTTGCACCACAATGCTTAAAGTTCAAACTGTTTAAACTTTGACATACTTTGCAAATTACCTTTTGAATTGCGTCTAATGATTACCAGATTATCATTTTGTGAACAATGTCGGTGGAAAAATCAAAACATGATGTAAGAGAAACATTGTGTATCTAGACAGGTCTAGTTGACACAACATTATAAGGCATGTCATGGATGAAAATAATCATCCTTTTAATAAAGACATTTGATATTCTATACAAATAAATAAGTGGTACAATAAATGAACACCCCTCACACATGGGAATGATTTCAGGCAGGTGCATTGGACACAAGAAATAAGAAAAAAATTCAATATCTGTTGAATATCTTACACGTTATGACAGCTGACGCAAAAGTAAAATCTGCCTTTTCTGATGCTATCAGCCACACTTTTTCATGTGGAGTTCAAAGCTGTTGGGTTTTATTAAATAATGTGCATGCAGTTTGCAAAGTGTATTTGATAAATATGTGATGACAACATTATTTTTATTATTTTACTATTATTTTATATCGTATGTGTGTGTGCAGGTGAATGGAGTGGATCTGAATGGAAAGACTCAGGAGGAGGTTGTGGCACTGTTGCGCTCCACTCCCATGGGAGGCACTGTAGGTCTACTCATCGTCAGACAAGAGGACTCTTTCCTGCCACGCGAAGTGGTGAGTCTCTCCCTTTCTCTCTCGCATGCAGATACAGCTCTAAAAGTGCAACCTTACACCTCCCATTTTAAAATGTCCTAACACTGGCCACTGTTAAACTGTTCCTTAATATGACACAGATTTCATATTGCACCATGAAATGGCCTCTTCAACTCCTTCCTGCCGCGGGCCTACAGCATTTAGGTCACATGCACTACAGAGGCAGATGTCACCCGCCTTAACTCATTTTGGAGTAAAAAACTTCAGGCTGCCTTTGCAGTTGTATAAAATTTATCTCTAGGTTAATGTTCCATTAAGATTCTCCTTAATTCAGTAAATGCCAAAAGTTCCCACTGGCTGTCTGACTTTACACTTAGCAGTGTTGATGACTGGCAGATTTATTTGAAGAATAAAACCCTATCATGCAGTACTACACTACACTTCTAGCTACATATGCTCAATTTCACACACCGTTGCTTTCCAAATGTGTCAGAACGCAATTCATTACACAACACAAGTAACGAATGCATTCTCAGTGTTGCCACTAGGGGCACTATAGCAGGAATTACTGTAAACTCTCTTCTTCTATGTTAAGTTTTCTCTTTCAAATCAACTACTGTCCTAGCGGAACAAGTTTGAAGAGAATCTTGCTGAGCAAGTTAAAGCTAATTAAACTGTGAATGTTAATATCTAGCTACAGTACTTGAATAATAACACATCCGGTTTAATAGCACAGACATTTGAAAGGAACTATTAGAGCCATTTTGAAAGTGTGTTACCGCCATAGTACAGAAATAACTTACATTAGGTATATACAGCAGGACAGTTGCAATGTGTTGGCCTAGCATTCACATTTGCGTACTTTCATAGAGTATGTTCTGGCTTAATATGCCTCCCAGTGGATTATACACACAGGACGCATCATGACATACTCTGATGAGCCAAAACATTATGACCACTATGCCTAATATGCTGTTGGTCCTTTGTATGCCAACAAAACAGCGCCGACAAGCAGAGGCATGGACTCTACAAAACCCAGATGGTGTCCTGGGGTATCTGGCACCAAGACATTAGCAGCAGATCCTGTCAAGTCCTGTAAGTTGCGAGGTGGAGCCACTGTGGATTGGACTTGTTGGTCCAGCACATCCCACAGATGCTCAATCTGATTGATATTTGGGGAATTTGGAAGCCAGAGCTTGTACCTTGTACTCTTCATCATGTTCCTCAAGCCATTTGCGAACAATGTGTGCAGTGTGGAAGGGAGCATTATCCTGCTAAAAGAGGCCACTGCCATCAGGGAATTACATTGCCTTGAAGGGTTGTCCCTGTCTGCAACAATGTTTAGGTAGGAGGCACGTGTCAAATTGATGTCCACATGAATGGCCAGACCCAGGGTTTCCCAGCAGAACATTGCCCAGCTCATCACACTCCCTCCAATAGCTTGTTGTTTTCCCAGAGTGTATCCTGGTGCCATCACTTCCCCAGGTATGCAGCACGCATGTACACTGTTGTCCACGTGATGTAAAAGAAAACGTGACTTATCGGACCATGCAAACTTCTTCCACTGCTCCAAGGTACAGTTCCGACGCTCGCATGCCCATTGTAGGTGCTTACGACTGTGAACAGGGTCACTCTGACTGATCTTTGGCTACGCAGCTACATACGCAGAAGGGTGCCATGCACTGTATGTTGTTGACACCTTCCTCCCGTAACCATCATTAAAAATGTCTGTGACTTGTGCCTCATTAGACTTTCTGTCAGTTCGGACCAGACAAGATATCCTTCATTGCCCTCATGCATCGTTGAGCCTTGGGCACCAACACCCTATCGCCGGTTTGTGGTTTTTCCCTCCTCTGAACATTTTCACTAGGTACTCACTACTGCTGAGTAAGGGAGCACCCCAAAAGCCTTGCCGTTTCAGAGATGCTCTGACCCAGTCGTCTGGACATAAAGATTTGGCTCTTGTCAAAGTCACTCTTTACTCTTGCCCATTTCTCCTGCATTCAACATGTTGACTACAAGAACTGATTGTTCACTTACCATCTGATCTACCCAAACCTTTACATGTGGCCATGTTAGGAGATGGCCACTGTGTGTGGTCATAATGTTTTGGCTTATTAGTGTATGTTTTAAATGTATTTGAACCATACATGCCACTTGCAACAGTGAGGATCCAATTTTTAATGTCACATTTTGATATAAACATTGCATTATGCTGCTATACCTCATAAAGTTACTGGCAGACTGGCTAAAGCTAAATTGCTAAATCTAAATTCGCATTTGGTGCTTGGCATATGTTAATTTTGGACCCTTCCATGCAATGATCCATGTATCCTTATAAATGCCTGGAAAACATGTTACTGGAAGAGAGTTCAAACACAGTCTTATTGATTTCTGTTTAATTTTGGCCTGGGGTGAATGAAGGAGAGAGACTGTGCTGTCCCGCAAGAGTGGGTGGAGATGAGGTTTGGCTTCCCTGCTCCAGCTCAGGCATGATTTGATTAAAGACCCCATCATGAAGACACATTTTCGCAAATTCTCAGTCTCCCTCTCTCTCTCTCTCTCCACTTTGTTTCTCATCAGCTATGCTCACACAGCAACATAATATGGTTTTCAGTCCTATTTTAAGTGCTAAATACTTTTCTGTTTAAACAGTTTGTTACTTTTGAGTCACAACCAGGTTCTAAAACCAAATTACAGAAAAAGTCTGAACGGCCCCTCACATCTCCACTTACGTGTTAATAAATATGTTTTTAGGTATTTAAACACTGATGTCTGACTGTAGCCATTGACTCCCTATCTAAAATTTGGATTTGAAGACACATTTAAGAGAGATAAGAGATAAAGTGTTGGATGCTTCATTAATCTTGTTGTCACATTAACATTCACGAGACTTCAGCTTTTCACACCATTCAGGCATTAAAGGATCTCTATAATCCATACAAGTATGTTCATAAAAATCAGATTACAAAAGCATTGCTGCACCGCTGACACTTATTGCATATAAAGTGGAGAGAGAGAGAGAGAGAGAGAGAGAGGCGGGTTAATTTAGCAGTTTTGTGGGTTCGAGAGAGAGCGAGAGAGAGAGAGAGAGAGAGAGAGAGAATGTGGTGGTTCAATATGGTGAGATGATGGAGATGTTATGGTAAGGTTGCCTTGCGAGCCAATCATGGCAGTGGACCATTAACACATCATATGTGAAGTTCTAAATCAAAATACTGAGTGACCGAGAGCCTTTGAAGTCATGCCTCAGTGACAGGTTACAGTACAATAAATCAACACAGCCAATTATGGAGAACCCGACTTAAGCTTTATGATGTTTAATAACAGGACACAACTAACATCGAGTTATTACAGTATATGACTGCATGAGAGAGAATCTTCTTTTACAAGCTCTTCAATGAGACCAGCCAGACAAACTGCTTGTTTATGGGTTTTTAATAATAAGGTAGCCAAGGCAATATTTGCTGTGTAGCATGGCCGTGAAGGCCTTATTGCTTTAATAAAGTGGCTATTACTATGTAATAAAACTATTAAATATTAAGTGTGTCATTTATTTTGTTAAAATACTTCCTATCCTAACTTAATATGTAAAGACAACTATTAGTAAGCCATTTGTAGCATGATGTGAGTTATGGGATGAGGCTATTGCATATGTGTATGTGTGTGTGTGTTTGACCATTGACATATGAGAGTAGTGTGAGGGAAACTTGTTTGAAATCTATTAGTATTTTTGCAGTTTTGCCTGATGATGCTAGTAGTACCCGAAATGTCACACTTTAGGTATACAAACTTAAGAACATACATTTTATTAAGCTAATTTATTACCTGTCATTCTTTCACTAGAAAACGTATTCCCTGACAGGTAAACTATGGTTAATATGCACAGTAGCAAGGTGAACAAGTGTTTTGCAGCATGGGGTGATTCTCACAAAACCCGAAAACATAATGTCCAGGTCCTATTTTACACCAAAATTAAAAGGAACAAATACAAAATGAGTATACTCTGTTGGTACTTCCTTTCAGTTTAATAATAATAAGTTTTTGTTATGGTAATGTGAATCCTCATTTGAAAACAAGGGGAATAGTAAAGGTAAAACTTTCGGACATGTCACCATAATAAGAATTTGGGGTACAAGTGTCCTGAAAATAATATCACATTGTAAAAAACTCATAATGGTCCAAACTGTAGGTTTTTTGTTTTTATTGATTTGGGGTTAAATATGACCTGGACATTTTCTTTGAATATCCTCAGGACAGGTTTCCAGGACAAGTCTACATCTCACTCTGAAAATAACGAGTGATTCTGATAGCTAAGGATGTGCTAAGGATAGTCTTATTTGTATATTGTCATTTATAAGTATGCATATGATTAGCCTTCCAGGTGTCAAGGGAATTGCAGATATTTTCTGAAAGTTTGAGCGTCAATCGTGAGCTGGCCAGTGCAGTGACTTATTGATAGGGGCATCAGCTTTAACCTTTGCTCACAGCCGATGTCCAGTCCTGAGGGAACTGCAGAAAAATGAGCTTTGATGCCCATGGTCGGCGCTTGCCCTTTAGAGAGAAAGAGGATTGTGATGATGAGGCAGCACGATAGGAAAATTCAGTGTACTCTAAAGGAGCTCTTGAGGCCGGATCAATCCTGTCCTTGGAGTGTTTTGAGGTGTGGCTGAGGTGCTGCTGTTAGTTTAGTGCAATTATAGGTCATGTGGGAAAGTCCGTTTCATGTACTCATGAGATCGCTCAGTCCTGAGTTGATCTTTAAACAATTATAATTGTTTTCTACTGTTCTGACAGGTGAATCAACAACTTGTGTGTCAAACATTAGACCCTTTCTGGGTCAGTGAACTTAGCTTGGTGTATCACTAAAGCTTGGTCACACCTACAGTAAGTGAAGGATATTTGACCAGATGAAGTGATTGTGAAACCCACATGTGCTATATATACGATGGACAAGCCTTCATATTGGTCAACGATGCAAATTCGCCAAAGTTGAACAAACTTGAAAACTGCTCAAAATTGACCAAGCCTCAGGAGTTGTGAACCACTTGATAAATCTGCAACACAGAAAGTTGCCAAATCTGTTGGTTCTTACTTGACTGCTGTATTCGACTAGAAGCTCTTTTCCTCCATTGGGCCATAATGTTCTGAATGCCGTGAGCAATGCATCAATTAGCATTTCCACTTTAGCATGATTTGGTATGGTATGAATTTAAACTGTTTACAGCCTGAATTTCTCAACATGCTTTGCTAACCAAATGTTAAGACAGAGAACCCTGTTGGTGGAAAGCCTACAGTGATGTGACGACTCACGATTGGTCACTTGCTCAATCAGTCCATTTATATCCAGAAAATAATCATTAACCGTGTCAATGAGCCCGGATATGTACGGAATGGCAATGTTTCATAATGAGAGCCATAAGGCCCAATGGTAGAAAAGGAGCTTATATCAGGTGGCAAATCACTTTCTGCCCTCCCATTGGTAGTCTATGCATCATGTTGCTGCTCATTTGCATGAAGTTGAGCTTTGTTCAACTTTGTCGCATTGCCACCGGTATCCAGAAATTCGCTAGCTTATTGAAAATTAAAGACTTCACGTCACTTGGTCACGGCAAATCGCTGTCAGTTTGAACACCCCTCTAGTCTTTCACAATGACACTTTCCAACACAAAGCCAAGTCTACATTAATAAGCTACCACAGCTGCTTACTCTGATCAAGAACCACCCATATGGACAGGAAGTCTCAATAACAGCAGAAGTGACCAACCACAGTTCACTTTTTGTTAGATTTGGAATCTAATATAGCCCTGAGAGCAAAGTGTAATATAGAGGATATCTAGTTTACTTGCTACTAGAGTCTCAAATAAGCACTCTTAAAATATCTCTAAAAGATTCAATGCCATGAACTTCACAAATCCAGCAATAAGTTCTTCTTTAGAAGCAAACTGGCAAATTGTAAACATGAGTTTCCTGCAGACTGATAAAAACCTTCGCACACTGACTCCTTGAAATTGTGTGAAGCCAGCCAACGAGATTGAAGCTTGTGAAAGCTCCATTTTTGTGTGAAAAATGTATCGAATGGTTAGTGACAGGTCTGTTGGCACTCCATGACCAACACCTTGCCATCTTGACATTTGCATCTCAAATAGTTTTCCTAAATGCAAACCAGTCATCTGTTTTCTGGGGGGAAGAATAGATATGAGAGATGAAATGATGGTGAAAGAACAATGTCAGAGGAGCATAGATGAATAGTCAGGGCGGTAGATATGGAGGAGCAAACGGGGCGAAGAATATGAGAAATGATGAAAGTGGGAGGATCTGGGTAAAGCGGGAGGGAGCGGGACTCAGCAGGAGACAGATGGAACAGAAGATGGAGAGAGAGGGAACGAATGAGAGATGTGATAGGCATCTCAGGGAGCCATCAAAAACTTGGATGATAAGCCACTGTTGATAAAAGAGTAGAGAAAAGAACTGAAAACAGCCGCAAGGGAGCAAATGTATTTTGACAGACATCCTGCTCTTGATAAAATCTTACCTTGCCATTTCAGTGAGACACACATATGTGAATCAACATGCATACACTCCAACACCTGACAAACACTCTGCTGCTGAATTATTCATGTCAGAAAACGCAATTATCCGAAACGCTAATGTGGCCAGTGGCGGCGTGAGAGCATTAAAACAACACAACACAAAGGCAATTCCAACGTGTAAACAAAAAGTAAGCTGCTCGCTGCCGGCTGTCTGACCACAACTGGCCGTAATTTATCGGTGCTTTTGATCTCCCAATGTGCATGTTTGTGACTGCTGCTAAACCATAGTGACAAGTAGTGATTGTATATCACCTCCTTTTCCACTGGAAAATAAATAACTCAATGTAAAGTCTTAAGGAGCCACAGCAGACAGAAAGAAACAAAAATAAATGGGAAGAGCCTGAAGACAAAACTGGCTTGACGGTCATTGGAAACTTTCAGTTTTTTAATCTGTTGAGTCAGAGAACAAGGTCTCTCAACTAGGGATGAACAAACGGACTAAAAAACTTGCAAGTGACTGCAATGATTGGTCTTGAATAAACAATAATTGTCAGCAATGGCATTTTTGTCAATATGAGAAGCTCAACGAAGTTAACGCTTGGTTTGGATTAAGGGGCATTCACACAGGACGTATTCTTTATGTAAAAGAGCTAGATGGAGTGGAACTGGGAACACTTTACAATAATATTCTATTCATTAACATTAGTTAATGTGTTAGGTATCATAAACGAATAATGAACATAATTTTTCTTCAGCATTTCTTCAGTATTAATAAATCTTGGCTGATATTGGTGTTTGTGCTAGTTTACAAAGCATTATCTAATGTGTTAACGCTTTTAATGTAATAAATGAATTAGCATACAGCATATCACATACATGTACATTAACCACTATTAGTAAATACTGTAAAAGTATTGTTTATTGTTAGTTCATGTTAATAATTTTTTAACTAATCAACCTTATTGTAAAGTGTTACCATGCAACGGATGGATTTAAATGAAACTCAGGCCACATCCACACTACCTGTTTTCATTTGAAAACTCTATTTCAGTTTACTAATGTCATCGTTTTCCAGAGTATGCGGTAATGGAGAGCATTATCGAAATTCTCTATTTTCAGAGAAGGAAACCTCTCTTTCAGTGTGGATGAGAGGTGTAAACATAGCAAAATCAATGCGTTTAAAAATAAAATAAATCGGATTTCTATGTTCACACTTATCTGATTTTATTTGAAAACTCTATTTCAGTTTCCTAACCTCATTGTTTTCCATTGGAACTATAGTGATGAAGAGTTTTTTTAGAATGTTCCATTTTGGCCTTGTGTGGACAAGAGGTGCAAGAGAGGAGGGTGAATTCACTAAACAATTGTGCCACTTTTACATTTTACATTTATACATTTGGTAGACGCTTTTATCCAAAGCGACTTACAGTGCACTTATTACAGGGACAATCCCCCCGGAGCAACCTTGAGTTAAGTGCCTTGCTCAAGGACACAATGGTGGTGGCTGTGGGGATCAAACCAGCAACCTTCTGATTAACAGTTATGTGCTTTAACCCACTACGCCACCACCACTCCACACTTTTGTGCATGGTATTTCAGTGCAAAAACCTGCTTCATATACACTAACCGCCTGTAATATAGTTTATTCAGTAGGTCCAATAAGTGCTGAAATAGCTCTGCATCTTGAGTCCTTAAATTAAGTCTATGTAAGCGTAGTTCTAGCAGGAAGATCTCGGGATTCATCTATCAGATCATCCATCTCATCCAATAACAATACAGCCTCCGCTGTAAAAAAGCCTGCCAGCTGTCTCTCAACCCACCCCATCCCCACCAGTTAATGTCCCGTCCTGGGCAGGGGTTGGCTCCGGTCCACTGAAGTCATCGCCTGCGGCAGAATCTGATGGTTCAAGCGGCATCTGAGTACTGAACCGTAGGACGAGGCATACGCCAAATTAAATAAGTAACTTTTCGTTTGTAATAATACCAATAATAATATCAGTCTTTCTGATAGAACTGTAATTTCTTTCTGAACAAGCACGCCAGCATTCTCTGTAAATTAGCTCACTATAGATTGTGCTTCATTTACAAATATGTATGAAATTAGGCAGTAAAATTTATTTGATTTAAAAAAGATGTTTGTGTACATTTTGTATCAAAATTATCAGCTGTAATTTACCAAAACATGATCAAATAATAGAGAAGAGCATTATAATCTGGCATATATCCAGATGTGCGATGTACTCAAGCTTTCGGCATGTTAAAGAGATGATTCAGATTCTTGGATAACAGTAGTGGGGTACTGCTCTACAGTCATGGCAGAGTGCATTTGCACTGTTGCCTGGTCTGAATAGTTCCTTCAGTAAATCTGGCACTAAACCAGCGCAGACACTACTTGCAATAACAGGTGCTTTTAATGGGCAGAATTCATTCTTAGTGAATTCCCCTCCTCAGTTTTAAGTTTTCTAATGTCATTGTTTTCCAAAGAATGTGGTAATTGAGAGCATTCTGAGCAGTCACAACTTATTTGAGTTCAGTTGTTTGGAAAACTCAATCTCAAGCTGTTTTTGAACTCTTGAAACAATTTCCTGTCTTTAATGTTCTGACTCGGGTTCACAGAAAATAGCCCTATGAATAACAATGATCTTTTTGCATTCATGTTCCAATAATATGCCCATCTGTAGTCAATTGCAGCTCACGCCAAGTTGGAGTCAATGTTCGCAACTATTACCTTGTTCAAACATACTGTACAATAACCAAATTCATCAAAGCTTTTAGCATCTCAGTGATTCAGTCTAAAATCTAGTACCGACTAGATGACAGGGTGTATAGGAATGTCATTTCAGCTCAGCTCAGAACAGTAATTAAACACTACATTAAATTCCACTTCATGACCAGTTCAGACTTTTCACTGATCCATTAGAGGCTGAATCTGCCAAGCTAAGAGAATCTTAATTGCGTAATTAATTTTAATGCTGATGTCTTCTGACAGTTGGATCTATAGTGTCTATTGAGGCCAGATCCAGACAAATGTGTGACAGATTCTATGTTAATAACCGTTGATGAGTTGGCTTGATATTCTGCAAAGTATTCAAAGTATTCCCCAACGACTCCCATTTCACCAGTCTTCTCAAAATCTGTTGGGCTGTTTCGTACTTGTTTCTGAAAAATGCTACACTTATTGTTGCTCATTTCCTTTTTTGTTTACATTTCATGTGTCTATTTTTAAAGCTCAGATGGCTTGGAATGATTTTGTGAATGTTAAATTGTTTGGAACCGATAGAAACGATTAAACTTTTTATTTTCCATGCCATTGCTTTGGACCTTTTCAAGACCAAGCTTATCCAAATCTTTTACAATTTTTCACAGGAGATATTATCTATAGTTTCTCAGAATTGCTTTGTTCATGGTGCATTTACCTTACACTTGCACATACACATGTCTTTTCCATTGCCAACAGAAAGGTCAGATCTCTACATTTATTGGCCCAGGCATCCATATTTGTTTTGAATCTGTTAACTTAAGAGAAACTTAAGTTGAACTCAGCTTCACATTTCTGCCTTTATACCCTCTGGAAATTGTCCCCATTCACTTCCATTGTAAGTGCGTCAATGTAACCTCGATTTTTGGAATTCTTTATAGAAAAGTAGGGACAAGTCAATTTTGTTTTTTTTGTTATCAGCATTATGCCACAAATATGCTATCGATCTAGCTTAACTTGTATTGAACCACAAATATTCCTTTCAAACATAGACAGAATAGGTGTTTTTGGAATGGTATACTGTTTTCCAAAAAGAAGTGTAATGCATTACGTGTAATGTGTACAAAATACAAATAATCCCTATGAATGAAACATCTGGATGATGTACTACAGTCAGCACTCTGTGTTCGGCTTCCATTTTCCCATTTTCAGTGTGATAGATGAACCTGAAATGATATAAGCCATCATTTTGTAGCATGTGCTTTTTGAATTTTGAATTGATTGGAACGCCAACAATTAAATATATTTTACTTTTTAGGAGAAAATCTATATATTTATTTGGTTTTCTATTTATGTATGTGTTTATTTTTATATGTATTCATTTATTTATTTGAACTGGCAAAATGTATATATTTTTACACAAATTGGATTAAAAATGTCCTACTGCATTTGCCAAAATGTACAAAATACGACCAGAGCAACTGCATGGAATACTGGATCCCACAACAAAATGTTATGTTGCACAAATAAGTTTTTGGCATCTTCTTTTAGACCTATTTGCTTAGAAAGACAAGGGTAAAGATATTTTTTTACTAGATCTAAAAAAATTAAATAACTGTTTCATATCTGAGATGATATGTAATGAGTTCATGTGACAACAATGTAGCATTCTACTGCTTTAAATGTTTGTGATTGTATACTGTGTTGCATACACTGAAGACAAGTGGTAACCTGTAATTAAGTCAATAATATATTTTTACTTGATCTAACTTGTAAAAAATGACTTTTGTTGCTTTTAACTAATTCTCAAGTAAATTTTGTCATATTAAACAACATTTTTATTTAATAAAACCAGTTAATTTAAATGTTACTACATAAGCATTCACATATACAGTGCACATTTTACGTTTGCAGTAGACACTATTGCTCAGGATACATTATATTTGTATTCTTTTCTGAACATAGCCCAATTGTTGATACAAATCAACAGTGTTAACTGTCTATTTGCTATTTTTAGTTCTGAAATATTAAACCAGGAAGCTTCATAAACCTAGTTCAAGGTTTTTACAGCTTGGGTCATATCTACACCTTCAGTTCTTTTGGTGTAGATCTGTTAGTCTTCTTTGTAGAAGGATAAATTGGTTGCAGATAGTTGTCTTCCTGTCTTGATTACTGATGAGTCACCCATAGAAGCATACATTATGGCTTTTGTCGAACATTTTTCGAAGCTTTGCATGCCTACAGTATGCATGCCATATGATGTCAACATCTGTTGTGTAGCAACCCATTTGTCTGTTTCCATAGCAACGGCCAGTGGAGGGTAAGAGTTTGGGCAGGAGGGTATCCCGGTTGATTAATATAATTAGCCCCTTTCTTATTTAATGTGTTTTTGTCCCAAATTATAGCTTGTTTGTCTCATCTGTCATAACTTTGACCGCAACCCGTCCATACTCAACCTTCCCCAACCAAAACTTTTAGACCAAACTTTCAACAATTAAGTCAATGTCTGATGGCGACATCCATGACAAACATCCTCTTATTCAGGGCAGAGTGTTCTGTATCTAATAGTGGCTCTAATATACTGTAATTATCTGCCTGTCAGACTAATACCTTCAAGCCTTCCTCTTACAGTCACAATGACGTAATACGCCGCAACTTCTGCTTACGAGATGTAAAAAACGAGACCTGCTGTCCTGTAGTTGTCCTTTCTGGCAGCTGTTATGCAGAGTGTTTCATTTGAGATGTCGTGACAGCAAAATGGTCTCTGCACCATGGGAACGGAGTCTTTCGGAGCCAAGATAGCTATCAGGATCTATTTGTAACTTGGCAGTCTTGCATTTTTTTTTTTTAACAGCCAATGAATTATCACGTTCAATGGGACCTTGGCCCTCTCTCAGCTGCCTGGAAAATGTGGCCCTGTAAGCTCCTCTTATTCAATGAGAACTACGATTGAAGTCTTTGAAAGTTCAGAACTGGGTCTACATAGTGTCTGAACTTATTAACGTGAGTTACAGTAGTTAAATTGTACATCTCGTAGCTCAACTAGTAGAAAATGGCATTGGCAAAATTATGGAAGTTCTAACGTTATTAAAAAGAGGCAGTTACTGGTGAGATAAAGTAATAGAAAAGTAACTAATGTATTACTTTCCATAAACCTGGTAATGCACTGTATTTAGTTACATTTTAGGAACAAAATGAGTTTGAGTATATGATGACATAATTCCCAATTTTGGGTGAAATGTCTCTTTAAACACAATTGTAATTGAAGTCTGAAAATAGATTTGGAGCTGATTCATATATCTCAAGGTGTACGCATAAACGCTGTGCTTGACACAGCTGGTCAAAAAAACTCCTAAACTGCAAATGTGACATCCATAAACCACTCATCCCAGGCTCTTTATCATCTAGTGCCCATATTTTTTTAGGATACTCAAGCATCAAGAGATTCACTCTGTCATTTAAAGCACTAAGCTTGGCATCCCCGCTGTGAAAATTACCTCAACCCTTCTCCATTAGCCAGACTGGCATGCTTAAATTCAATAGCTTGCTCAAACCCTTTTTACTCCCCTTAAATTGTCCCATTTTTGTTGTTTCTTTTACCCTTTAATAACTCTCTCCTACTCCACATTTCTCCTGTTTCTTTCACTGTTTGTAGGTGAGCAGTCATACTCTTCTCGAGCGTTTTTGTAGACTGCATTCGAAATGTGCCAGTTTTTGTTCAGTGCCATGCTCCAAATTGGAAGAGCCAAGCACTGCCATAATTAAACCTGATGTAGCAAAGTGCGGTGGAAGACAATAGCATTCTATTAGCCTTTTTTGTTTGCGGTTCACAAAGCAGTTTAGAGCTGCCAGCTTTTTTTGTTTAGTACTTTTTTCTCAGCTGTGATGTACTGCTTGTACATCACTGCTAAACAAGCTAGTTTAGAGCAATTTTTGTACAAGCAAGGCTTCCCAAGAGCATGTGGTGTAGTCAAGCACAGTTAGGTCTGAACTACAATGCTGTTCTTTTTAACATATGTGCATGTACATGTACAACACAATGCTTATAACTGTTCAAATCAACTCATTATTAAAACCTAACAAATCAAGAAAACCACTTTTGAGGTGTTTGACTTGACTTTTCAAACTACGCGTGTCACCTCCGCTTTAGATGCTGAGCTGTGACATTTCTCTATCACATCAATTCCCCTTTAAGCTTTCAATGTCTCATCTAATCTCTCTCTCTCTCTCTCTCTCTCTCTCTCTCTCTCTCTCTCTCTCTTTCTTCAGCCCTTCAGGTCTAATTGTACCTGAAAGACTTGAATGTGCCTTAGTTAGAGGTGTTTAATATGCAGTCTTTATCAGAAGGTGGCAGGCAAAGAAATAGTGGTGAGAAAATTTGTGTTACAATACTTTTCATGCACAGGGGTTCTTTGCAATTACATCCGTGAATGATTTCTTTTAGCCTCTTAAATTTATTTCCAATTACCTTTTATGTCAAGTCAAGTCAAGCTTTGTTCATTGCCCCATTCGGGTGAGTAAGTTTCAACGATGCTAATTGTTTCAAGCCTTTGCAGTGGTTTAAAGCCAGCGTTGCAATTTTCAGATCAGCCTTTAATTCTTTATTTCCTTCTTTCCTTCCTTTCTTCCTTCCTTTATCTCCTCCCTTCATTCCTTCCTTCCTTCCTTCCTTTATCTCCTGCCTTGTCCTTCCTTCCTTTCTTCCTTCATTTATCTCCTTCCTTCCTCCCTTTCTGTCCTTCCTTCCTTCCATCCTTTCTGTCCTTCCTTCCTCCCTTCATTCCTTCCTTCCTTTATCTCCTGCCTTGTCCTTCCTTCCTTTATATCCTTCCTTCCTTTCTGTCCTCCCTTCCTTCCTTTGTGTCCTTCCTCCCTTCATTCCTTCCTTCCTTCCTTTATCTCCTTCCTTCCTTCCTTTCTGTCCTTCCTTCCTCCCTTCATTCCTTCCTTCCTTTATCTCCTGCCTTGTCCTTTCTTCCTTTTATATCCTTGCTTTCTTCCTTCCTTCCTCCCTTCCTTCCTGCCTTCCTTCTTTTCTTGCATCCTTCCGTCCTTCATTTATGCCCTGCCCTGTCCTTCCTTCCTTTTTTCCTTCCTTCCTTAATTTATGCCCTGCTTTGTCCTTCCTTCCTTTATATCCTTCCTTCCTTTCTGTCCTTCCATCCTTCCTTCCTTTATCTCCTTCCTTCCTTCATTCCTTCCTTGCTTTATCTCCTTCCTTGCTTTCTGTCCTTCCTTCCTTTATCTCCTGCCTTGTCCTTCCTTCCTTTATATCCTTCCTGCCTTCCTTCCTTCCTTAATTTATGCCCTGCCCTGTCCTTCCTTCCTTTTTTCCTTCCTTCCTTCCTTTATGTCCAACTATGTGGCATTCGGCCTGTCTGCTCTTCTCTCTTTGTATACTGTGTTCAATTACTTGTGAGCACAATGGAAAGGGTTGAGCTGGATGCCGGTTAATAAAGTGAGGCACTTTGCACTGACAGTGTTTGAATAAAAAGTATAGTGTTATAAATGCTTTTGAAAACAAACCAGCTGTTCGTTAAACAATATCAGACCTTCAAATAAACTGTTCCTTTGGCTTTGTAGTGTTTCAGGGCAAAGATTCTTGAGACTATTGTCTGCAGAGAGTTGAGATTTCTCAGATGGTAATGTCAGATGCATAACCTGAGTGTGCTGGGATTAAGACCCCACTTGTCTGAAGGAATGAGTTGTTGGCCACCTGTAGCACCAGTCACTGGCCACCTGTAATACTTGCTTACATGTTTTCTCATTCAAAATGACTTGGCACACTGCTGCTTAGAGTTCAAGAGTGGTTTCTTTGCAGTCAGATGTATGTGTGAGAAACAAGCTGAAAATATCACATAGACTTACATTATAGAAGGACCCAAGCCACATCTATGAAAATTCTGATTATTTGATTGATTGATTGATTGATTGATTGATTGATTGATTGGCACAATCAGTAAAGTAATACATTCTATATTCCTTTTGACTTATTTTCTTTTTGACAAGATATTAGCATTAAAAAAAGTACTGTCATCTTGCCAAGGAAAAGAACAGAGTGAAGATGTCTCTGACACAACACTGTATATCTGAGCTCCTCTAATAACTTTTTAAATAAAAACATATGGTTGTTATTAATGAGGCTCAGTTTCTTTAGCGAATGCTCTGGAAACTTCTCCAAATGCTAGAAATATTTGGGAACTCTTATTTCTCGGTTGCCATGGAGCAGCTGGAAAAAACTGCACACAAAAATCACAAAGATGCTCTTCATTCAAAAAACATCCATGTTTGTATACATAATGGATATCAGTGCCAGCTCTCGGCCCTCTCTGGCCGTAAGAGAACGAGCGAATGAGAGCTACTTCATGGTGTCAGTCTAAAAAAGGATGTTGTTGTTTTTGTGCACTTGTTGATGGTGTGACAGGAAGTAAATGACATGTTGAGCATCACATAGGCCCTGATTTACTAAAGTATAAATGTCTGACATGTATAAAAACATATGCAAACTTGACAGCATGCTAAAAAAGGTCCAAGCTGATCTACTAATGTAGTCTTTTAAAGATTGCTTCTTTCAGATGTCCAAAATAGTAAGTCTATTTTTGTGTGTTTCCCGGACATGATTATGTATTTTAGAGGCATGCCTCCAAATGCACATAATACAGGGTGGTCTAGATGCAAATTAATAGAATTGCACCCACAAAGTAATTTATTAAACCTGAATTTAATTTCAGAATCATAAACTATGTATTACATTTATTTGCACTGTGCATCATGCTGTCATTTTGAAAAAAAGAGACTTTGAAAACAGATAATATATAGAGCACCCTTTACTGACACACATTAATGTGAAATTAAATGAATACTCATTATATATTATTTTAAACTCAATATCACAACTGATAACAGCATAAGCCTACTAACTATTTATGCCCAAATTACATCATCATTTAATGTTTTTAACATTGTTTTGAACTTCCAAAATATTGCTAAATATTTTAAGTGGTGGTTCTTTCCAGTAGGCAGTCTGATATGCACCTGTATGCCGAACAGGTTCGTCTTGATCCCGTGAATGAACCTTGCAGCTTCCCTTGTCTCTCTGGTGTGCAGCTAACTTTGCCATGGCCAAGATAATAGCAATTTGAAATTCAGATTTCATTTAAGGATACATTAGTGGAATGATTGTTTAAGGTGTACATAATATTGTATTTTCATGTGAATTATGAACATTTCAAGTGAAGAATGTCATGTGCATTCTCATCAACTACTCTTACACTTGTTAAAAAGCAGGGATTTTAGGATGATATCATACAATCCTGTAAATAAACATATAGCCATATTGAATAAAAATAAAATTGTATTTAGTGAGAGCTGTGCTGTAATTGCATTTGGTGCAAGTCACATGCAAAATCCTTCTGTCCAACATATTTACACGAGTAGTTATTTGCATGCTTTTTCTTAGTATATCACCCGCAAAATGCCCACAACATGCACACACAATTTCATAGATTTCATAAGCAAATTAGCACCAGTTATTTTAAATTTAATAAATTGGGGCAATAGTGTGTTAGTGGCCATCTGCAAGCATTGCATGTGTACTTTCCAGCGTCTTCACCTGGTTGTTGATTCTTAACCCGAGAGCTGCTATTGTCTGCTGAGAGCCACCTGGGTTGCCATGGCAACCGCTCTGGCATGGGATGATGGTGTGTGTTAGGTGTATTATGAAAGGAAGGGAAGATAGGGGCCTCACCTGAACGCTTGGCTGAATCTCTATAACTCGTCTCCTGCCTCCTTGCTCTCTGCACCTGGGCTGAAGCCAAACACTTGGCATTCTTTAGCCAGTGTGTGTGTGTGTGTGTGTGTGTGTGTGTGTGTGTGTGAGTGAGTGCCATTCTTACAACACATTACTTTTACATATAATGCTTGGAAGTGATATACAAAATATTTTTTTTTCCCACTGGATTGCCCATTTAATCACTTCCCAGCTGAGAAATAAATAAATAATTAAACTAAAACGAATTAGCTTATGACTGCCGAGGTGGTCCAAGGTGATCTACCATCTCTAACAAAGATGGTCTACAGGTTGAAACCAGGTCTACCAGCTATTCATTTACCAGCTATTATACATTATTTTTTAACCACTCCATCATATATTTGCTACCTTTTAATACCTGTATGTACTTTGTTGTATCTTAACATTTCAATATTGTCTTGGTCTTCCTCTTTTGTTTCTATAGAAAGCAGAACAAGATGAACTAATTTTGACGCCAGATGGAACAAGAGAGTTTTTGACCTTTGAAATTCCTCTCAATGACTCAGGCTCAGCAGGGTTAGGGGTCAGCGTCAAGGGCAACAGATCTAAAGAGAGCCATGCTGACTTGGGCATTTTCGTCAAGTCTATAATCACTGGAGGAGCTGCTTGCAAGGTGACCAGCTGCCCTCTGATTGGCTACCAGACCAATCACTAACAATTTTTTTAATATTCAGATCCAAAATGGTTCTTGTAACTCAAATATACTCATGTTCTATGTATATGTGATCACAGGATGGGCGGTTGAGGGTAAATGACCAGCTGATAGCAGTAAATGGGGAATCTTTACTGGAAAAGACAAACCAGGAAGCAATGGAGACTCTTCGCAAGTCCATGTCCATAGAGGGCAACAAGAGAGGCATGATCCAGCTCATCGTGGCTCGGCGGGTCCCAGGGAGGGGAGAGGTTAGTTGTCTTCTATTCCTTTTGTTAGAACAGTAGTACACATGTAATATTGTGCCAAAGAAAGAAAAACTAAGAAAAGTAGCATAAAGGCAGAACATCTAAGGACTGCTTAAATGACACTTTATTGAAAGAGTGTTTTTTTTTTCTTTTTAAGCATCCTTTTTTGGGTTAAAACTACACAAATGTTTCAAAAGCACACATACAATGCAGTTTTTACCCTTTCTGTGATCAGTTAGTTCAAACCTGAGTTTGATTCCACCCCCACATTTATATTTTTACATTGTATTATTTGGCCTTAAACCACATTATGTTTTAAGTTATTACGTGAGAGCCACTCTGAGTAGTTGCATCATGGAAACCATTGTTTACTTCACTTTTATACTCATGTTTTTGCCCATCCTGTTTTACTTTTATAACTTAATGGAATTGATCAGCCAAAATGAAAATGTTATTTTTTTAGGACTTTATTTAGCAACACAAAATTAGATGTTTTAATGAATATCCCTGTCCATCATTTTAATACATTAGTTGCGTTTCCACTATCGGGCCAAATGAGGGTGTGCTAGTGCGTGCCATGGCTAGTTGTGCTCCCGCTGTCTCTTCCTGGGCTTTATTGGGCCTCCTCTGGGCTTTCTTTGCGCCAACTGGCAAGTGCATTGACCCACTGAAAACACTTTGACCAAAGAAGGCCAACTGGGGATTGTGGTGAACAACTGGACCAGATGACATTCCAGGAGCCAGTTTATTGCAGAGCCCCTCCATAACTTTCAAGGCAAAGAAGTGTGGCTCAATTTCGATTGGATCATGGCAGGACCAACACAAACAAATGTCATTCACAACCATCAGATAAGCTGCTCGGACAAATGCTAGACACCCCTTACAAGGAAGTAAAAACCTACACATGGAAGAGAATTCTCATTGGTTCATGACTGATTTTACTGCACCAAAATCTGAAATCCCCATTCTAGCAAAGATAGTCATAAAAATTCCAGAGGCAGCATTTATGTCCCATGTGGGGGTAAAGGCTTAAACAAAGAAGCCACAAAGACAAATCTTTACACACAAACTTTACTCCTAAAATGGACTTCAACTGCAAAACATCTACTCCACCTTTGTTCACTGAACTGTATGTAAATTGCAGTTGTTTGATTAGCAGACTAGTTCACACAATCTGAACTATTAAGGTATATATGAATACATGCTGTAAAGTATTCAGTGGAAAGGAGGAGGCGAGAACCGACTTTTCAATATAAATAATAGTTTAATATAAAACTTAAAACAAAAGACAAACACACACATGACGGACATGTCCGTAAACTATCTCTCTCTCCCGCACGATCCCCTGCAGTCGAACTTTATCCCTCTCGGGAGGCTTGATTAGCCTCGTTTCAGCGGCCAGTAGGCGACTCCTGCGCCCCTGGCAGCGGCCCTAACCGCTCCAGGCGGTCGGTTAGGAGCCCCTTCTCCCCTCGCGGTCGGCAGCCATCGTCCTCTTTCAGGTGGCTGGGCAGATGGCCCCCGGCAGATTTGGGGTGGACGGTAGTGGCGAGAACTCTACTACGGCGTATCCCTCCTCCTTCCCGGGTTTCCGGCACCAGTGTAAAGTATTCAATGGAAAGGAGGAGGCAAGAACCGGCTTGACAATATAAATAATTGTTTAATATAAAACTTAAACAAAAGACAAACACACACACACAACGGACATGTCCGTAAAATATCTCTCTCTCCCGCACGATCCCCTGCAGTCGACATTTATCCCTCTCGGGAGGCTTGATTAGCCTAATATGGGACCGGGTGTGTACGATCACGTCCCGGCCCCGCACTCCGCCTTGCCACACATGCATAATATTTAATCTTTCAATATCAAGTTTGGTCTCTATATCTTCAGAAAAATGCCAAGAGTATTTTTGAAGAGGTTTGAAAAAGGAACAATGCATAGATGAGACTTTAAAAGACATTTTTCTTACTATGTACTTTAAAATATGCAAATGTTTAACACAGAGAAGGGAGGGTGAGTCAAGTCAAGTCAAGTCATTTTTATTTGTATAGTGCCTTTCACAACACACATCGTTTCAAAGCAGCTGTACAGATGCAAATGTATTACAATGCAACAACATGTATGTACATAATACGTACATTGTGTCAAATGGTTAAGTACATAGTAGTTAAGGCCACCCAATATAATTGGGACTGTTATTCTTGTTTATCTTTTTGGAAATAAAACTGAATGTGAAACTCCTTAGTTGGTGCCACGAGGATGGAGGGAGGGGCCATCTGATATTAATAATCAGTGTGTGATCAAAAATCACCACATGTTTTAGTGCGTTGTGTGAGGTATAGTTCATTTCAATTGGTGCCAGGGTCATTCTCACTACAGGATTGAGGTGGGGTCCATGTCAAAGGCGTGGAATTTCACTGGGTGAAACTCCACCAATATACTCCTTTCCCATTTTTTCATATCTAGCTACTATTTACCTCAAAAGATCAATGGAGAATGGAGAATCATCAGTACTGGTCAGTAGACAAAATCAGGGCTCTTCTAACTATTCCGGCTGATGAAAATGTGCAACGTCATATCAATGGCATCTGCAGACACAAATACGTGATTAACTATATTGTGACTCAACCAGCCAAGTTGTGTATTCAGCGCATAAAAGCACAGGTTTGAGAGCTTGCTAGTCTGCAAAGTCTGATACCTCAGGTTGAGTTACTGGCTCAGTGGCCCGATAGTGGAAAAGCAGCTGATCACAGTTGATTCTGACTCAGTTTAAAGCTTAAAAAGGACTTAAAATTATTCTGAAAGTTGTATCAAAATGTCAGGCTTGAGTCTGCACCAAAATGTCAGGCTTGGGTCTGCACCAAAATGTCAGGCTTGGGTCTGCACCAAATGCTGCACTATAGTGTGAAAATGCCCTAAAAAGTGTTGCAGTTTGTTTTTGCTCCCTGTCTTTCTTACATTATATGGTACAGAGCTCCGAATTCAGTTTTTCTCCCTGCATAAATATGAAAAGAGCCCCAGTGTGGAGACTGACAGACAGAATTCAGTATTGTGCCAAGACAGGGAAGTTTGACTGCAGAAAAAGTGAATTAAAGTGAGTAGTTCTTATCAGACAGCCACAGGAGACGGAGAGAGAGAGAGTGAGTGATATGAGGGGTGTGATGGGTGGATTACGATCGAAAGCAATTTGACTGCTGAAATGCTCATGCTGATTTATACTGATAAGAGATGGCTCTATGAAACATAAAATATCAGCCTCAAATGGCATCTCTTCCGTCCCCCTCTCTTTCCCCGAACGCAATCGTTTGGATGTCTGTTTATGTTTCTTTTTTTTTTCGTCCTCGCTGAGTCATAACATCTGAAAGTGTAATCTAACACTTATCTTTCTAAAGAATATATGGCAGGCGCTTTGAAGCCGCCGCGTTAGGAGGATGAGATGAAATGGGGAATGATGACTGCTTATGGAAATCTCACATTTAAAGTGGATTGGATTTGCGTGTGTTTCCCCGAGGAAAATGGTATTGCTCAGAGTTTGCTCAATCAAAGCTCAGGAGACTTGATGCAGTTCTCGGTTATGTTTCTTTAAAGTAATTTTTCTCAGACTTTACTTCTAAAATTTCTTAGGAGAAAGAAAATTAGATACAATGAGACAATTGTTGACTTTCAGTAAAAGTATAGAGCTAAACTATATGGATAGTAAAACTCAGGTTACATCGTTTTGAATTTAATAAGAAATGTTTGAGCTAATGTTGATATCTCTTTTACAACCCCAATTCTTTTTTACAACCCCAATTCTGAAAAAGTTGGGACAGTATGAAAAATGCTAATAAAACAACAATTAGCAATTTGTAAATAATATTCACCATTTGCTATATTGAAAGCACTACAATTCCACTACTTCACAATATATGATGTTTTTTACCTTGTGAATTTCATATTTTTTATTTTTTTTGAAAATGTACAATAATTTCAAATCAGATGATTGCAACATGCTCCAAAAAAGTTTGGACATTTGAGGGTTTTCCACTGTGACACATCACCATTTCTTCTAATAACACGTATTAAGCATTTGGGCACTGAAAAGACAATTTTGTTAAGTTTAGAAAGTGGAATTTTCCCTCATTCATCCATTATGCAGGTCTTCATCTGCACAAGTGTACGGGGTCTTTGTTGCCATATGGTGTGGTTCATAATGCACCACACATTCTCAATTGGAGGCAGGTCTGGATTGCAGGCAGGTCAGTCTAGTATCTAGGATGTCCCTGGTAAAGACTGTGCTGGATGGTAGTATATGCTTCTCCAAAATGTGTACATATCTGTCTGCATTAATGGTGCCCTCACAGATGTGCGAGTTACCCATGCCATGGGCACTGACACACCCCTGGCCCATACAGACACTGGCTTTTGGACCTGATGCTGATAACAGCTTGGATGGTCCTTTTCCTCTTCGGCCTGGAGAACATGATGGCTGTGTTTTTCAAAAACTATTGGGACTCGTTGGACCAAGAAATACGGTTCCACTGTTCTTCTTTCCATCTAAGATGTGGCAGAGACCAGAGAAGTTGGCAGCGCTTCTGGACAGTGTTGATGTACGACTTCTGCTTTGCATAGTAAAGTCATAACTTGCATCTGTGGATGCAGCGGCGAATTTACTAAATAATCCCAAGCCCATGTTCATGTTATCCATTAGAAATGAATGACGATTTTTAAGACAATGACGTCTGAGTGATCAGAGACCACATGCATTCAGAAGTGTTTTTTGTCTTGACCTTTGCACAGAGATTTGACCAGAATCCTTACATTTTTTCTAAATATCTATTCTAAAACTTAATAAGGAATGAGGACATTTCTGTAAAGGTCTCCATTTGCTTTGTCCATTTATTCTCATTTCTGCCCTCAATAATGGAACTAATTGGTTTTAACTATATACTAAACATAATAAAAAATTGGAATAATCATAATAATTTATTATATATGTATTTATTCATTTATTATTTCATATTTTATTATTTGTATATTATTTCAGTGTTATGTTAGTTTATGTATTTATATATTTTTGTTTAAAAAAAAATTTAAGTGTTATTTATTTCTTAAATTACAAAACTCTTTAATATTAAAAAAATATATTTACCTACGCATTGTCATATTAAACATTTTGTCAGTGAGTCAGATGTTAAATCAGTAATTTCTCAGATTGATTTAGAGAGTAATTCATTTTAATTATTTAAACCGATAACTTGTGCGTTTGTGAGCCGTTTTAGCCAATTCATTAAAAGAACCAGCTCATAAGAGTCATATGTTCATTAATCATACATTTCTTTTTGCATGCAGTCAGTGAAAACAACACACTGTTGTCTACATATTGTCTTTATGTTGTTTTGCAGGCCCAGTCTTTCTCTCTTATTACATTCAATTCAGACTGCAAACTCACAACTAGGGTAAAATATCATTTCTTTTGCTGTTCTGCTTTAGATAGTGGCGTAGGAAACAGTGACCAGTATGAGACACAAAATGATAACCACACTCACAAACACACACCACAACACACTGCTGAGTTCAAATCAGGATTGTGTGGAGTTGATTTGTGTATCTTGCTTCTAGTGCTTTCACAATCACAGACCTCACGCTGAGCTCCTGTCCCTTCACACATGTCCCATCCATCCTCCCTCACTCTTCCCAATCAAGGTCACCCGTCACGTTCAGGATCGCCCAGACTTAAGGTCGCTCTTATCTGTCTGTCTAATAAACATGAGGATAGTTGTTATGTTCCCTTCCATCAAACTTTAAACTGGTGCTGGATCCCTGCTGTGTACCAACTAGTTTATGACATTACATTAACTTTATTTATTCTTCAATAATTTTTGACTGGAAACATTTTTGCTGATTTAAAAAAAAAACATTAAAAAAAAATGGTTTCCTTTATCTGAGTGGTACACAGATTGGTGACACTTCCTCCAATTGCCATCTGAACATACAAAATAAATTTGGGCATGACACACACGTGCGCCCACACACACACACACACACACACACACACACACACACACACACACACACACACACACACACACACACACACACAAACTGGTGAGGCTATAACACAGCATTGATTTATTTGTATTTTTTTAATTTGTCAAATAAAATCAGTAAATCAGCCGCAATGCCAAACACACACTCTCAGAAATTAAGGGGTGAGACAATAACACACAATACAGAACACACACACACACACACACTGGGTGAGACTAAAACAGCCAGAAGGGAGAATGCAGAACACACACTCATGCACACACAAAGAGAAAGCAAAGATCAGAGAACAAATTCTGAGGCTACGTCCACATTAATCCAGATACATTTGAAAATGGTGTTTTAGTTTTCGAAACTATCTCTGTCCACACTACTGTTTTCATGCAATTTCCACAAGTTGCTCGTCCACACTAAATGTACTAAAATGCAAAAATTATTTTATTATTGCATTATTGTGCATGCAAAAAAAATGCAGTGTTCCATGTATTCTTCAAACTTTCTGTTCATCCAAGAATCCTCTACTTGCAGCAATGCAACTGTTTGGCTGTTAATTAAAGCCTGGACCTGTGAGGAGTCACAAAATTGCATGAAAAGCCTTCATCTCTCAAAAGAACAATAGATGAATTTGAAGAAAAATATTTTCTTTTTTGGTTATTTTTAAAACTGATATATGACTTGCAAGTGTAAATTTATGTAAAGTAACTAAAAAAAATGCAATGCCTGGAAAAAAACGTCTCGGGTTACATGTGTAACCCTTGTTCCCTGAAAAAAGCGGAACGAGATGCTGCGCTTTTGCTAAGCGCTACGGGGAACAATCCTGCATTGTGAACAGCTGTGAATTTGTGTGTAATACATCAATGAACATTGACCTGAATTTATAGCCTCAGCTGGTGATGATCATTAGATGCACCTGTGGCCAGGCTATAAAATAGAGGCGTCACCAGCGTGTTGACAGATACCTTTTTCTGAAGAGCAGTCTTTTGGACGTCCTAGTGCAGCAAAAAAGCGCAGCATCTCGTTCCGCTTTTTTCAGGGAACAAGGGTTACACATGTAACCCGAGACGTTCCCTTTACAAAAAGCTTTGATATGATGCTGCGCTTTTGCTAAGCGCTACGGGGAACGCAATACCCACGCCGCCGCGCTGGGGCTGTCCGGACCCCTACGGTTGTGAAGTGTGCTCACAAAAACGCGAGAGGTCCCATACATGAGCTTGATGTCGACGAGCTCAAGGACGTAAGAATCCGGAGTAGCAGATATATCTAACCCATGAAGTTCAATGAACGTGTGCAGAAAGGACCAGCCTTCCGCATCACGAACGTGTTCAGGCATGAGCCTGTCATAAAAAACTGAAGAGTGTGCGTGGAGAGGACCAGCCTGCCGCGTCACAAACTTGTTCAGGCATGAGTTTGGGATGTCGACTCAAGGACGTAAGAGCCCGGAGTAGCATGAACATCCAAACGATAAAATCTGATGAATGTGTGCGGAGAGGACCAGCCTGCCGCATCACAAACTTGTTCAGACGTGAGCTTGAGATGTCGACTCCGACTCAAGGACGTAAGAATCCGGAGTAGCAGAAACATCTAACCCATGAAGTTCGATGAACGTGTGCGGAAAGGACCAGCCTGCCGCATCACGAACGTGTTCAGGCATGAGCCTGCCATAAAAAACTGAAGAATGTGCACGGAGAGGACCAGCCCGCCGCGTCACAAACCCATTCAGGCATGAGCTTGGGATGTCGACTCAAGGACGTAAGAACCCGGAGTAGCATGAGCATCCAAACTATAAAATCTGATGAATGTGTGCTGAGAGGACCAGCCTGCCGCATCACAAACCTGCTGCAGAGGGACCCCTCTAGCCAAGACTTTAGAGGCGGCGACCCCTCTGGTGGAGTGAGCCCTGACACCTACTGGCGAAGCTTGACCGCGCGCCTCATAGGCCAGGGCAATAGCATCCCTCACCCAATGTGACATAGTCTGCTTGGTAGTGGCTCCCCCCCGTTGCGGCCCCCAAAGCAGACAAATAATTGCCCAGACTTACGCCACTGGCTAGTGCGGTGGACATATGTCTGAAGGGCACGGACTGGGCAGAGTCCGTGAAGACTTTCCTGCTCCGGCGTTAAAAACGGCGGGGAGCAGATGGCTTCCAGTGTGATAGGGTGTAGTGTCGAAAAAGGCACCTTAGGAAGGTAGTCAGGATGAGGATGCAGGATAGCTTTGGCCATACCTGGGGCAAACTGAGCCTGTAGTTCCTCGATTCTCTTAAGAGAGGTAATTGCCACAAGAAAAACCAGCTTGAGAGTCAGAAGTCTGTCAGACGCTGACTCTAGAGGTTCAAAGGGGGTTTCAGCCAGACCCTCCAGGACTATTGCTAAGTCCCATGAGGGAGTTTTGGTCCTAACAGGAGGCCTCAGTCGCCTGGCTCCACGAATGATGCGAGCGAGTAGAGGGTGCCTCCCCAAAGGCGCCCCGTCCATCAAGGCGTGGCAAGCCGAAATGGCGGCCACATAAACCCTGAGAGTAGTGGGGCATATGCCTGCTGACAGTTTTTCCTGCTGAAAGTCCAGAACTGAAACAATTTGGCAGTTAACTGGATCTGCACCATGTAAACTGCACCACTTTTCGAAGACACCCCATTTATTGGTGTAGATTCTTCTGGTGGAGGGAGCCCTAGCACTAAGAATGGTCTTGATAACTTCAGGTGACAGCCCTGTGCCCCTCAGTTGGTACCCTTCAGGGGCGAAACATGAAGTTTCCACAATTCGGGCCGGGGATGAAATATCGTCCCCTGTGCCTGAGACAGAAGGTCCCTCCTGTCCGGAATCGGCCAAGGCGAGCCGTCGAGGAGAGATATAATTTCTGAGAACCAAATCCTGTTCGGCCAGGGCGCTATCAGTAAGAGGCAAGACTCTTGCTGGCGAACTCTGGCTAAGATTCCTGGGAGCAGAGAAACCGGGGGAAATGCATACAGACACATTCTGGGCCATGTATGCGCCATTGCGTCCAGACCCAGGGGGGCTGGGTGACTCAGAGAGAAGTAGAGGGGACATTGCGCAGTCTCTTGAGAGGCGAAGAGGTCCACTTCTGCTCTGCAAAATCTCTCCCAAATTTGTTGTACTACCTCGGGGTGGAGTTTCCACTCGCCCCTCGGTATGTTTTGTCTGGACAGAAAATCTGCTCCCACATTTAGGCGTCCAGGGATGTAAATTGCCCTGAGTGACAGGAGCTTGCCCTGGGCCCAAAGGAGAATCCGACGTGCCAGCAAATTCAGGTGGCGAGAACGTAGACCTCCTTGATGGTTTATGTAGGAGACTGCTGCTGTGTTGTCCACCCACACAAGGACATGGCAGCCTCTCAGATGTCGGAGGAAGTATTTCAGGGCCAGAAATACCGCCATCAGCTCGAGGCAGTTGATGTGCCAATCGAGCTGATGACCCTCCCATTCCCCTTGGGCTGGACGACCACTTAAGATCGCACCCCAACCCATCAGAGAGGCATCTGTCGTTAGCGTCCTGCGACGACATGATGCACCGAGAGTGGGACCCAAGGTAAGGAACCGGGGTCTGAACCACATAGAAAGGGAACGAAGCGCTCGGCGCGTAACCCTTACTTGCCTTAGGGGACTGGCCCTTGGATGAAATCCCCTGGCTTTTAGCCACAGCTGAAACGGTCTCATATGGAGAAGGCCCAAAGGAATCACCATGGACGCAGACGCCATGAGACCTAGTATTCGTTGATACTGATGAACAGTGCAACTTTGACCTAGCCTGAGATTGCTCAGGGAGTTCTGGATGGAGCTGACACGAGCGGGAGACAACTGTGCCCGCATCGTGATCGAGTTCCATATAATCCCTAGATAGGTAATTTCCTGGGTTGGAGAAAGAATGCTCTTTTGGACGTTGAGTCTCAGACCCAGAGAACCTAGATGAGCCAAGATGATATCCCTGTGCTGAACTGCAAGTTCTTGAGATTGTGCTAGTATCAGCCAGTCATCTAAATAATTCAGAATGCGGATGCCCTGGAGTCGCAAAGGAGCCAGTGCTGCATCCATGCATTTCGTGA
Source organism: Xyrauchen texanus (assembly GCF_025860055.1). Lineage (NCBI taxonomy): Eukaryota > Metazoa > Chordata > Actinopteri > Cypriniformes > Catostomidae > Xyrauchen > Xyrauchen texanus. The sequence goes on along the minus strand of NC_068316.1, from coordinate 25,384,196 downwards.
ATGTGCGGGGTGATAGGGCTAGGCCGAATGGAAGAACCCGATACTGGAAGGCTTCGTCCTTGAAAGCAAACCTCAGGAACTTCCTGTGCTGTGGCAGAATTCCAATATGGAAATATGCGTCCATGAGATCGATCGTGACCAGCCAATCGTGATGTTGGATCTGAGACACGACCGACTTGACAGTTAGCATCTTGAACTTGAACACCCTGACCTAGATCTAGATCTAGAATTGGACGCAACCCCCCACCCTTCTTGGGAACCAGGAAGTATCTGCTGTAATAGCCTGACTCTTTCTCTGGAAGGGGAACATGTTCTATGGCCCCTTTTGCCAAGAGATTGTGCAGTTCTCTCCACAGTAGACATGCCTGCTCCGGTCTTACGGTAGTGGGATCCACGGCGTTGAAACGCGGAGGGCGGCGAGCGAATTTAATTCTGTAGCCTCTTTCTACTGTCTTTAGAACCCACATAGAAATACCTGGCAGAAGTTTCCACGCTGCCAGGTTCTCTGAGATGGGTACTAATTTCAACACTTCCTGTTGAGGGGGTGTTGAGTGTTCCTTGTTCTGGATTAAGGCAGGAAGCAATGGTACACCCAACTCTTTGTTGGAAGTCTCTATCACCCGAAACACCAAAGGCGGCGGGAGTGAAGAGGTTTCTTGAGGGTATCGGGAGGGCCAAAGTGGATGATACACACGCCCCGTCCCGAAGGGAACTACCCTCACAAAGTTGGGTACAAGACCGTCGGGGCTTCTTTCTTTTAGAAATCACAGCCCTGAGGTCTTTATTGGGCGGCTGCTGAAGGCGACTAGCCTGTCCCCAGTCCCTACGAGGGGGAGCACGACTCGCCACGCTCTGTTTTTGAGCCTCTCTCCTAGCAGAATCGGGGCGAAACTGGGTGGCCGACGGCCCCGCCCCCTGAGTTCGGCGAGGAAGAAACTGCCCAAAAGCTTCCTCGTGGCTTTTCGCCTCCTGGAATCTGGAGATAACCGTATTCATGGCGTCTCCGAAGAGACCAGAAGGCAAAACCGGGGCATCGATTAAGAAAACTCTGTCCCTATCTGGGATGCCTGACAGGTTAAGCCATAAATGCCGTACTGACCGTACTGACCAAAGCGGACATAGACCGGCCAATGGCACGGGCTGACTGCTTGGTCGCGCGGAGAGACAAATCCGTAGCTCGACGAAACTCTGAAAGGCCTCTTCGTCGAGAGTTTTACCCGCACTCAGATCTTTTAGCAGGTCAGCCTGGTATGCCTGTAACACAGCCATGGTGTGCAGCGCAGCACCAGCCTGACCTGCCGCTTGATAAGCCCTCCCCACTAGCATGGAGGTAGTTCTGCATGGCTTAGGGGGGAGAGCAGGTTTTTTCAAAGACGATGCCGAACCCGGCGAGAGATAACCCACAAGTGTCTCTTCGACCGACGGCATCCTTGAATACCCTCGCGCCTCAGCACCCACGATAGTCGAATATAACGACGTCGAGGGCACGTGAACACGCGAGGTATAAGGTTTCCTCCACGAACGAGCAAGCTCATCGTGGAGGTCATCAAAGAAGGGAAGGGACTGATGAGGTGTTCCCTTCCCTTGGCCATCAGACAGAAATCTGTCCTCTAACTTGGAGCGTTTGGGGGTTTCTTGGTTACGTGGCCCGTCTAATTGAAGTCTGGCCACAGCACGTGTAACCACATCGAGTAACTCCTCAGAGGATTTTGCGTCATGCTTTGAGTGCTCGGATGTGGGTAACTCGAAATCTATAGATCCAAGAGAATCGAGGTCCCCCTCCTGAACTGAAGAGGCGCCGGAGCGCGCTTCAAGATCACGAGAAGGACCAGCCGGATCTGGGGAGAGAGCGAGCGAAAGGGACGCACCCGTCTCTCGATCCTCAGCCAGATCCATACGAGAGCCCCAAGAATGAAGTGCGGGTGCTGGCTCTCGGAAGTAAGCGAGGCGAGCGTGAAGCATCCCGACCGAAAGAAGGTCACAATGCGTGCACCCGCCCCGCCCCAACGCGAGAGCCGCGTGTTCTTCCCCCAAACAAACAAAGCAAAACTCATGCGTGTCCTTGTCAGTCATGAAACGTTGACAAGGAAACACGCATCGTTTGCTATGTTGCTCCGCCATTCTCATATATATATATATATATATATATAATCTCTTTCAGAGCAGAGAGAGAAAGGAAAGAAAGTGCTGCGCACTGCCTAACAATTTCTAACTCCTAACAAAGAGGGAAGAAAGTTTTCTTAGCAGGTTGTGAGACACACAGCACAGTATGCTCTGAATGAAAAATGTATCTGTCGACACGCTGGTGACGCCTCTATTTTATAGCCTGGCCACAGGTGCATCTAATGATCATCACCAGCTGAGGCTATAAATTCAGGTCAATGTTCATTGACGTGTTACACACAAATTCACAGCTGTTCACAATGCAGGATTGTTCCCCGTAGCGCTTAGCAAAAGCGCAGCATCATAGTGAAGCTTTTTGTAAAGGGAACACTATATTGCGATTTCTACACTTCATTAAGTAGCACAACCATTTGAACCATTCTAACTAAAATAAATGTTATTTTAGTACCATGAATGTAATCTCTGTAATCTATAAACACATTACATTTAAAAAATAAAAGTTCTTGGTCAAAACTGAACATTTTGAAGACATTTTTTCTTTTTGTTCTAAAAACAAATTGTGTGTGTGTGTCAAGACTCTAGAACAGACTACCAGTAAAAATGGCTCAGCAGTTATTTGTGCATTCAATTACACATACACGTATGTACTTGTGGATTGTAATCTGAGCAGAGATACCCATATATTTGTGAATTTTCTGGTGCATAGATTTGTAAATCGAGCCTGTGGATTCCCATGTGCATCTGTCAATCTGTTGCATGAATGTGTTCTGGCCACTCACATAGTCAACATTGTGCAACCACAGATGCAGAAGGTCCCGTGCATTTATGTGCGGAACCCACAACGCTTTCGTAGGCTATTTCAGAATCAGAATCAGAATGAGCTTTATTGCCTGTATGCTTCCAAATACAAGGATTTTTTCTTGGTGACAGAAACTTCCAGTGCACAAACAATACAACAAACAGACAGTTATTTATTTAGAATTTTTTTTCTCCCCTTTTTCTCCCCAGTTTGGTATGCCCAATTCCCAATGCACTCTAGGTCCTCGTCGTGGCATAGTGACTCAATCCGGGTGGCGGAGGACAAATCTCAGTTGCCTGAGACAGTCATTCCGTGCTTCTTATCACGTGGCATGTTGAGCATGTTACCGGGTAGACCTAGCGCATGTAGAGGCTCACGCTATTCTCCGCGGCATCCACACACAACTCAACTTGTAACTCTAGGTGTGGCAGTCAGTGTCTTTACTTGCTGAACTACCCAGACACCAGACAATTATTGAAGTGCAGTGGACAGACTCAATAACTGCTGAGCAGAACTGGATTAGCAGCGCCTCTTGCAGGTTGAACTTCCTCAATGTGGGTCAATGTGGGTCTCCCACTTCAGATCCTGTGAGATGGTAGTGTCCAGGAACCTGAATGACTCCACTGCTGCCACATTGCCATTCAGAATGATGAGCGGGATCAATGTCGGGGTGTTTCTCCTAAATTCCACAATCATCTCCACTATTTTGAGCATGTTCAGCTCCAGGTTGTTATGACTGCACCAGTGAGCCAGCCGTTCAACCTCCTTTCTGTATGCAGACGCATTGTCATCTTGGATGAGGCCTATGACATTAGTGTCATCTCTGCAAATGTCAGGAGCTTGACAGAGGGTCCTTGGTAGTGCAGTCATTGTTATACACGGAGAAGAGTAGTGGGGAGAGCACACATTCCTGGGGGGCACCAGTTATGATCGTACATGTGCTGGAGGTGAATTTCCCCAGTCTCACTAACTGCTGCCTGTCTGTCAGAAAGCTGGTGATCCATTGACACTGACCAGCCCAGTGTGATGGTGTTGAAAGCCGAAATTAAGTCCAAATGAATTTGCATAACAGGCACAATAATGCAGCTACAGTGTGGGGCCACCATCTCTATTGTTTTGGGTTGAATGGATCACATGACTGCGTTACATGACAAGAAATACTTCCCTGTCCACACTACAACACGAAGATTGCGTTTTCAAATGTATCCTTTTGGGAGAGTGTTTTTTTTAAAATAATAGTTTTTGATGTCAAAAACAAAGAAAAAGATGCCTTTTTAAACAAAAATGTAATGGTGTGGACTTGGCCTGAGTGATCCCAATGTACGCAAGTATACCTTTTCCACTGTGGAAAAGTTTCCGCTTAGATGCCGGTGTCTCATCTACCAGACAAAACACTGCATCTTTCTGTTATGGAAACAAAAGAGAGCAACATTTTTACCACTGTAGTGTGTACACAGTGTGATGAAAATGTATGTGAAATGTGTAAATGCCATCAGTCGATTGAAATAAATTCTCAATTTCAAAAATTTTGGCTACTTAAGTTGAAGTGTGTTATTTGTAGCGCCACTAAATTAAACTGCAAAAACAATCAATGTTTTCAATCTCACTCCAGAACACTCCCTATCTACCATTGGTTGGGCCAGTGTTGCTTTGTCTGAGCTGGACTGGCCAGCTCACACACAATAAAGCCTCAGCTTGAATAGATTTCAAATGGCTGGTCTCTCTGGTAGATTATACATCTCCCTACTTTCTTTGTTACGATTTTGATCACTGTTTCAAGTTTTTCTAATTGTTGGGATTTTTGGTAGTTTCCGTAACAAAATCACAACACTCACCTCTGAGAGAGTGAATACAGATAACCGACAGCTACAGGTCACTACATTGTCTGCAGATGGACAGAGCCATGCTAAACCTTTAAAAAGATATACAGAACATATAGAATATTGTGAAATATTTATTAAATATAAGATAAAAGATTTAAACATCAATTCACTCCATGGACATTTTGGGCCCCAAATTTTAAATATCTAGGGCAATTTTGCCACTTTCTTTGCTCAGATTAATTTCTGGCCCTAGGAACTGGCAAACTATCCTTTGATGCAGCATTCAGAGAGAGCGAGAGAGACAGAAAGATTGTCCAGTTCAAGGCTGAAATAAGGAAAGAGAGAGAAAGAAGAGGATAATGATAGGTAGGGTGAAACTGTGGGGGCAGTGGAGAGAATCAGGCATTTTCTGTAGCGGGACGGCAGCCACGCTGTCACTGATGGGCGGTAGTTGGATGTTGTCAAACATTAAATGCAGGAGCACAGAGGCCGGCATTAAAATGAATGAGATCTATCACTGTCCACTGGCCTGGCTTCACACTTTGTGTGTGTGGGTGGCTGGGTGCACTTAGCTAGTATTTGGAGACAAATTTGTCCACAGATGTTTGCCTAATATGACAACCTCCCTTTGGAGACATTTGGGGACATTCTCAAATATTATTTTTAATTGTTTTATTTTAAATGCATTAAAAAATCTGTTAAGTTTAGGGTTTGGTTTAGAATTAGTCTGTATAATTATAATAAGCTTTAAACTAGTTTATACTACCCGATATACTTCATAATACCATATCCGTTCTTTTTTTATCCTTAAGATTAAAAGTTTTACTTTTTGATTTAACTTTTTAATTGAAGACAGTTGATCTTTTGGCTTGTGGACAGAACTTAGCAAGACTTGACATGAAGAGAGTGGCCTGATTTTGTCAGAATTACAGAAGATTCAGAGGCTCGAACAGTAAATTAAGGGTATTAATATTCATCCACTGACTTTTTAAAAGACTTTCACTGAAAAATCTTTAATATCTCTCATTCTCTCAGGCAGCCTTTTGAAATTGAAGCAGTGCTGTACTTCAGAAGGGATCGTCTTGACCCAGATAATGATGTAATGTGTGATTGGTCATTGCGTTTTCTTCTTCAGTTCAATAATTGAAGCAGAGCTTCAGAGAAGTAGCGATTCCAATCGATGGCTTTCTGTTTCTGTTAATATAAGGCTATATGTTCTCAGGCAATTCAAATTCTAGTTTTAGTTGAATTAATTTCTTAACGTATTTTTTTAAACTTACCCGTCATTAAGTTTCTTGAAGTTAAACTTTCCCTTTACTTGTTGCTGTAGTAAAACTGTGCAGCAAACCCACAATTAACCTTACAGTTTCTCAAGTAAATATGTACAGCAGAGTTTTGAATTTTTATTTTACTTAATTATTTTAGTTCAATTTAATGTGTTTCAGTATGAAGTTATTATATTTGTTTCGGTGTTCAAAGACAGCCTCTGAGAATTGTACTTAATTGGAAGTGTGTGTTGTAGATTACGCTCCACAAAAGGTTGGCATCTGATCCTATCAACACTGTTTTATTGAAATGAGAAATTACTATAATTCTCTGCATTGATTGTGTCCAATTAGTTTGCCATGCCTCTTGTGTGCTGTTTAACTGTGTTGTGTTGCTCTGTGACATAGTGGTTTCATTACGTTGGAGTCCAGAAGTGTTTGTGAATTTAATTTCTTAGCATTTTGGTTGAATATGGGGATTTTTGTTTTTCCATAACTGAGTTGAAATATTGAGCTGATGAGGTTTGTTTAAGTGTAACCGCTGATATGAATAAAGGACAGATAAAGACACTCACCAAGCACTATATTAGGAAGACCTGTAAACCGACTTATTCATGCGATTATCTAATGCAATGTATAAAATCACGCAGATACGGGTCAGGAGCTTCAGTTAATTTTCACATCAACCATCAGAATGGGGAAAAAGAATCTCAGTGATTTGGACCGTGGCATGATTGCTGGTGCCAGATGGGCTGGTTTGAGTATTATTGTAACTGCTGATCTTCTGAGATTTTCATGCAAAACAGTCTCTAGATTTTACTTGTTGATGAGAGAGGTCAACAGAGATGGCCAGACTGATTCGAGCTGACAGAAAGGCTATAGTAACTCAGATAACCCCCTCTGTACAATTGTATTGAGCAGAATAGCATCTCAGAATGCACAACACTTCGAACCTTGTGGCGGATGGGCTACAACATCAGAAGACCATGTCGGGCACTTTATTTGGACCATAGTGTTCTTACTAAAGTGCTCAGCGAGTGTATATGTTATAGAAATGTATTGCTGGTTGAACCTTCAAAAGACAAGGTCGATAAGACAGAAACTTGTAAAAATTATTTTAGCATAACATGGTTGAACAGATAAAGCAGGAAAAATTCAATTCAATTCAGACAGACACAATTCACATTAAAAAATGAACAAGAATGCATATTGAAAACATGGTATTTAAATGTCAATAAATGCAATGCTTATTTTTTATTTTTTTTAATGGTTGTGAATAGAGACATGTAAACTGGCTTATATACACTGAAATTACTAATAATATTTACTTAATTTTTATTTCACATGTTTTTACACAGTTTTTATAAGTACATATTAATGGTATAAAATTAAGTAAAATCTACTCCATGACATTCAAGTGAGTAATTCTATCTTTACAGTAACTTTCACTTACAAATCTGCTGTACTTTATGTAAAATTTTAATTAACATTTTATTGGAACATTTCACATTTTGAGCTTTCCTTACAAACACTTTAACCATGTACCACATGATATATGGAAGCCCTCCACAGGGAAGCTACTAGACAACATCACCTTACATTACAGGCTATTGAACAAGATACATGCTTGTGCTTGCAGACCCCCACAATCAGAAATTGTATTTATTTATTTTGAAAAGCTTTCTTTACAGTGATACCAAACACTTGACCCTCTATGTTTTTTTGGTCAGGTTATAAGTCTTTAATTTTAGCACTGACACTGAAACAGGAAATCTTTAAAAACACCTTCAGAGCTCAAAGGGTTCATTTAATTAATAGTACATCAAGGAAACACTAATGGTTTCCTAATTTGTTGTTATTTTTAATCACAAACATTTCAGAAATCATAAATTATATGTTTTGCATCCAAACTGCCAAGGGTACTGATTAAATACCTTAATTTAGAATTTAAATAAAACACACCCATCATCATTAATATTCATGAGGTTTGGCTGCAGAACTGCATAAGACCCTCTCGTCCACTTTTCATTTAAATGTTTGTTTGATTTCTTGAAACTAAAAACATCTTCAGTGTCATTCTGCAATTTCTCAGTGGTATGTTAGGAATCCCTGTGGGAACCAAGTAATAGATGCACACTTTTGAGCTGGAATCTTTTAAAAGTATGGAATTTGCATCAAGACCAGTTCAAAGTTTTACTAGCGTGCTATTTAAAAAAGAAATAAAAAAGAAATTGTGCAGATTTATTTGAGCTTTGAATTTTAGTCTCAGCTGATATGCACAATGACAGACGTTTATGCAATCTACTCTAATGGCCATAGCTACACAATATAGAGTCTATTGGCGACTACACGCTAAAGAAAGCTCTGCTGGAGCGTTGGAAATATAGGAATTCATATGTTCCATTTTTAGTGTGAAAATAGGTGAATCAGTTGGAATTCAAGCAAGAATACAGCTAAATAGATTTTTAACACAAGCACAACTGGACCAGCATCTCTAAAATTCTCATTGGTCATTAAATGCCTACATCAGAATCTGTTGCTCAAAAGTAAACATTTTCTCCATTTTTGGACTTTGTGAAGTAGTGTCAATTTCACAAACCCTTGCATTTTTTTTTTCTCTAGCCCCTTGCAGCACACTTACTATCACCATTGAATTCACTGGTTTTGCAGTGTTCACTAACATAAACTCTATTGTGTAGGCGCCCTAATTAACCTCCCTGCCATCAGTCCAGAATTCAAAGTACATCCCTTATTTATATTATTAGAGTGCATCCTCCGCACACAAACAACCCATGTGGTCTGTGTCTGCATGAAGATTATGAAAGCAGACATCAGGAAGGAAGTGGCAGCGCTGGCTACAGAAAACTATCCTGCTGAAATGAGGTCTGATCGATTGTGTCTTGAGAGAGAGAGAGCTACCAATCAACGTTACTGGTAAATTATGGTTTTATTAGAGTTGAGGCTGTCGCTCCACATGCTGAAGAGGGGCATGATGTGACCCATCCAAAAATGCAAAGGAATAATAGAAGACAAAACATTTTTACAGTATATTGTACACCAGCATCAAGTGACATTTACTTTTCCAAGTAGGTAGTTCAAAATTCAGACTTTCAAAGTTGAAAGTAATGCGGCTTTACTGATTGATTTACTGTTTTTTTTACCACTAAGAAAATTTAAATGGGAAAGAGTGAGTATGTGTACGTTGTGGACTGCATCAGTGTGACTTGAGACGCACAGAGAGCAGAAGTCCAGCTTGGAGTGGAGACACTCTCTCTTTAATCCACTTACAGCTCAGTAGGGAAACTCAATTGGTGAATCTGAGAGAGTAATTGATTGAATCAAAGGGCACAGAACTAAGCCACAGAGGCATTCTGCAGATTGGGTGTCACGGCAGCCTCTAAACAGAGACAATAGTCTACAGACGAAATCACCTGGGTAACTTTTTTGTTTGTCTTTATTATTATGAGTATCAATACATGTAAATTTTGACATGGGACATAGCATAGAAAACATGGTATCCTATGCTCTTTTTAAATAAAATGAAAAACAGACATATTCTGTCTTGACGTTATTATTTATTTATGTATTTGTTTTTACAAAACTAGCACACTTTAGAGGTCTGCATGGGCAATGAAGCCCAAACCATGCCCGTACCTAAGACTGTGTGACCTGACCTGGCCGGTATAATCATATTTTAAGCTAATAAAAAAAAAAAAAAGCATTGTAAGTACTCGTAATTTTTGTAACAATAAACTTACATAGTTTTAACAAGGCACAATGACCTCTTGTTTACTGTCTATCAAGTGCTGAAACTTTGCTGGGTGCAGAATAATCTGGATTAATGTGTAAAAGTGTAGTAGTCACATGAAGTAATCTTTGCAACCTGAACTTCAGAACGTCACGTCTTTGTGACACCTGTGCTAAATAAAGCTAGACGCAGCATAGCGAATGAAACAGAACACAGGTGTTTTGAGATGAATTTCGAAAAAGAATTCTTAAAGTTATTTTTAACTTGACACGGTGTATAAAAAAAACCCCAGTGTTCTTGGGTGAATTGCTAAAAAAACAGCAAGACGTAAAGCAAATGTCAAAGATGTCAGTCCAGCATGTGTTTATATAGAAGAAAAAAAACATTGAAAAACAGTGCAGACACACACAAGTACAAGTTCAGTGCTTGTCTCTGAGTGAGATTGTGTGTGCAAAACAATTTACATAGTCCTATTTTTTTTATTATTCATTAAAATCCTGAAATGAACCAGAAGTTATACTTGAAAAGTTGAACCTAACACAACCTGAAACCCAACTGTTGGTCTGGTCCCGTCAGCTGGGGTTGGGTAACAAATCTCTAATGCACAAGATTGCCGCCACACATTGTTTTTGTACACGTTGTGTTTACTGCTGTTAAAGAATAGCAATAAAATTGGCCAGAAAATACTACTCAATGCTACTCGTGCCACTATGTCTTGCATAGTGTGTGTGACGTAAATATTGTCATCATCACAGTATGTGCCTACTGTCCATGTGCAGCTTAGATTTTGCGAATCGTCTGCACATGAGCCTGTCGTTAAATGTACTTAAAGACTCTTACAAAGCGGTCAACCCGTTTCCACCCATTTTTCACATGTGATTAGATTACTCACATCTAAATGCCAGCTGGAAACGGAGTCATAGTAAACCCCATCCTTTAGCTAGATTATGAGGCAAAAGTTTTTGCATGACATAGTGACATTATCTATCATTATCTGTGGCAGCACGAAAATGATCAAATTTGAAGACAAATGATTAATCACTCACCTAATGTGCTAAATATGAATGTGCCCATTTTTTCGGAGCCAAAATCTCTTAAACACATCAAATCTTAATTTCAACTTGCACGCTTGTAAGTAGGGACTTCCCAAGAAGATTTGATGGCAGCAACAGGCCTACTCTAACATTCACAAATCCCTCACCAGTCCACATTTATGGAAACTAAGCTCCAAAAATGGCATGTTTCCAAATCTGGCAAATTAAACAGGCACATCTTGTTGCTTTCAGAAGTAAAAGTGAACATGAATGTGGAGATATAGAGTAGAAAATGGACTTAAATGTTGACCTGTTTCTCACCCAAACCAATCATATCACATCAGAATATACATGTATAGACTTAATTACTGGAGTCATACGGGTTACTTTTATGGTTCCTTTATGTGATTTTTGGAGCTACAAAGGTCTGATCACCATTTACTTAAATTGTATGGACCTACAGAGCTGAAATATTCTTCTAAAATCTTAATTTGTGTTCTGCTGAATAAAGAGTTAATTATGTCAAAATTAAAATGTTTTGGTGAACTATCCCTTTAAGGTGTTGTAATGGATATTATGTTGGTAGGTTTGGTCTTGGCGGATCTGCTTACGCTGAGGCTGCAGAACAAATACAAAGAGTTTTTTATTTCTAAAGCATTCTGTGTTGAGCATGTAAGACATATTGCTGCTGAACAATCAGACATACAGACGTTCCCAGTAAAGAAGATCTTAACAGGTGAGACTGGGGAGGAGGAGGGTTTCAGAGAGAAAACTCATAGTGCACTGCAATGAAACTGGCTTGCCTGTCAAAATCTGAGGCAAATTAAATGTTAGACAAAGAGAGAGCATGCAAGTTGATTGGCTAACAGATTACATATCAAGGGACCCATCAGCTTATGTCATTCAGTTTCATGACTGAACTTTGAATCATAAGTGGACTTTAAATGCATAGAATATGTGTCCTTTATCCACATTCTTTGTACCCATGCAATGTCCTTACTCTCACCGGTGAGTAAATTAATGAATTTACCATTATTGAGACACATAATAAACTGTCACCAGCTCTAAAGAACTGTATGCAAAGAGCAAATCTGAACAATTTGACCCACAGCTGCACAGCCTCGGGCAAGCATAGCTGTCTCCTAATCCACTTAAATAAGAGACAAAAACTATGTGCAAGGGCGACAACAGATCTACCACAGAGTGGGAGGGAGAGAGGGGCTCATCTCGTCTCCCTACAGCTGAGCAAGTGAATGTTGAGGGAGAAAGAGAATGGGAATGAGAGATGCGATAGAGTGAGCTAATGAGGCTGTCCAGACCTCCAGAGAAAGCTGGACACAGCAGAGACTGCATGTGACAGCTTAAGACCTGTAATTACAAGCTGAGAAGGGGAGAGGGGCTGCTGGATTAAGACCTCATAAACAGCATCAGGAGGCCAGAGTCTGGAAATGTATGTGGTCAAAGTGTGTATTTGTGTGTGTGGAGCTTATTGTTTATATGTGTGTGTGTGTGTGTGTGTGTGTGTGTGTGTGTGTGTGTGTGTGTGTGTGTGTGTGTGTGTGTGTGTGTGTGTGTGTGTGTGTGTTTGGAAAATAATTTGATTTAGTGTATGATGCAGGGCAACCTTACTCTGCCATTCAAGGTCATAAAAAAATATCTTTGTCCTAAGAACACATTTAATCCTTTTGGTAAAATTCTGACTTGATAAATAGTTATATATATATATATATATATATATATATATATATATATATATATATATATATATATATATATATATTAGTTAGATAAATAAATGAGCTATAACAAAAATACGTTTATAGTGAAAATGTATTTTAAAGGGTGGAATTCACGTTTTGAATTAGATGTTTGAAACCAACATACAACATACAAAACCACTGCTAGTATTAGACAGACAGACAGACAGACAGACAGACAGACTTTCCATACATACCAGAACAAAAGATTTCTTTAAATAGAGACATACAATGTGTCTAATTTTACTTAATCCAACAAGGTTTTTACCCTCCTCTTGCAAAAGGCCTTTGAATTTAAAGTACCATGCAGACTAGCAACGATGATAACCTCACAAAAAGACAGACTTGTAGGCCCTGTTTTAATCCACATGGTTAATCCTGTTTGAGAAAGCACTAGATTAGGGGAGATTAAGATTGGAGTGGGCAGAACAAATGGGCTTGTAATAACTCTTTTCACTTCCTTTCTCTCCCTAGCACCTTGTCGTTAAAGAGCCATGTCTTGCATATGAAAATTGGTTCAACCAATCACTGTCACCTTCTATTTTTATTACAAAACACATTCCTTTTGTAAACCCATTCCTTTTTTAACCTTCCTTTTATTCTGTCACAACAATCAAACTTCACAAAAGAAAATAAAAATTGTAAAACAAATCCTGATTTTTAAATGAAATGTTTATTGAATAGAGCCAGGCTGGGCAGTTTATTGTTAGGCTGTGCGTGACAAGTGTACTTTCGGATACAGTTGTAATTGTGTTGACCCCTTCCATTGGGCTCTACCCATGCTGTCTTATCAGAAACAGTGAGATAAATCAGCACCTCCAGACTTCATTAAACTTCTCCTCTACATATTAAACAGTCTAGTAGCTCTCCTCTTGAATACTGCAACTGTTGTTACATCAGAGCACTATAGACGTCCTGAGCAGGCTGAGTCATGCAGTTATCTCTATAGTTTCGCTGCTATGATTCTATACATTTTTATGTCACCCATTTTTTTAAGCAGTCACTATAAAATCAGTAAGAAACAATGACATAGGCACCGATCAGCCACAACATTAAAACCGCCTGCCTAATATTGTTTGGGTCCCACTCGTGCCACCAAAACATCGCCAACCCGCATCTCAGAATAGCATTATGAGATTGCATTCTTCTCACCACAATTATACATAGCAGTTATCAGTTACCGTAGACTTTGTCAGTTCTAACCAGTCTGGCCATTCTCTGTTGACCTCATCAACAAGGCATTTCCGTCCACAGAACTGACGCTCACTTGATATTTTTAGTTTTTTGGCACCATACTCAGTAAATTCTAGAGAAATTCCTAGGCGATCAGCAGTTACAGAAATACTCACACCAGCCCATCTGGCACCAATCTAGGATCTCCTGAGATTTTCACACAAACCAGTCTCTAGAATTTACTCATTCTTTGTCAAAACATTCAGTGAATGGCAGTTGTGTGGACAGAAATGCCTTGTTGATGAGAATTTCCAGACTGGTTAGAACTGACAAAGTCTACTGTAACTCATATAACTGCTCTGTACAATTGTGGTGAGAAGAATATAATCTCATAGTACTGAGAAGCGGGGTTGGCGCTGTTTGGGCGGCACGAGGGTGACCTACACAATATTAGGCAGGTGGTTTTAAGGTTGTGGCTGATCGGTGTATGTTGAAGGAGGGACCAGAGCAACACACTAAAAAACACTTTGAACACCTTAGCAACCACATAGTTAACACAGACAATAGGACAGAAAAGACAAAAGGCTAATTTAGGATGCACCATTTAGCACTTTTCTGTTTAACTGTTAAAAGTATCCATACTAATGTTCACTCACTGTCCACATTAGCCGAAGGTGATGAGGGCCTGTCACAGTCAATCTTAACCATGTTTTGCTTCAGAGACACAGCTCTAGAAAATGTCGAGTTTGTTTATGGATCAGCAGCCCAATACATCTACCCTCAAGCAAATGTCACCACCCAATTTAACCTGGTAGATTGTCAAATGTTATTGGAAATCTATAACTGTTCCGTTCTTTCTGATGGTGTGACTGTGATATTTGCATAGTGCTAGCACCAGTCTGATCCTATGTGGATAAAAAAAGGTAGATTGGTATGTCATACTGCTGCATTTGTCCCTGAGACAGAAAATACTGAAAAAAAACATCAAGGGACCATTCAGACTGAACATGTTCTTGCACCAAACATACCAAGATGCAGCGCAATGAATAGAACAGAACACCAATGTCTTGAGATGCATTTTTAATAGTTGTTGGTCTGTTTAACTTGACATAGTGTCTACAAAACATGGCACTCCTGCATGAGACGTTGAAAAAAAAAAACAATGTGATTTGGAGCAACAATCAAAGATGGTCATCTAGCGCATATAAAAACTAAATAAATTGCAAAATATATTCAGTGTGAATATCCCCAAACTCTGCTGGAAAATTCACCTTAAATTAACTTAAAATGGTTTTGTGGTCTTTGCTGGTCTCCCAACCTGGCCAGATTGGCCCCAAGATAAACCAGCTGAACTCCAGCTTGACCAGGCAGGGATACCATCTAAGACCAACTAAAATAAGCCAAGACTTTGAAACCATCTTAGGCTGGTTTAAAATTAATTTTTTTAAGCAGAGAAGTAGGAATACATTTAGTTTGGAAGACTATAATGCATTCACAAACAGCCTTCAACACCATAGTTCCACTAAGACTTGTTGCTTGCCTCAAGAACATGGTTGTAGACACCTCATTCTGTCAGGACCTTCTTTCCCAGGGATGGAGCACCCTCTGGCATCCGCAGCCAAGCCTGTTCCCCTCCTGGGATCTCTCAGTGGTCCTCTTGGGCCTTCAGAGACCCCCATTTGAGCCACTTGACTCAGTTGAGCTCAAGGCCCTCTCTTCGAAGATGGCCCTCCTGATAGCGCTAGCATCCATCAAGAGGGTTGGGGACTTGCAAGCATTCTCTGTCAGCGACACTTGCCTGGATTTCGGTCCGATAGATACTCACGTCATCCTAAGACCGCGACCGGGCTACATGCCCAAGGTTCCTACAACCCCCTTCAGGGACCAGATTGTGAACCTGCAAGTGCTGCCCTGGGAGGAGGCAGACCCAGCATTTTCGTTGCTGTGTCCGGTACATGCTTTGTGTATCTATTTGGACCACATGCAGAGCTTTAGATGTTCTGAGCAGAGGTTAGCTCACTGGGTCGTTGGCGCTATCTCCCTAGACAAGAAGTGTGGCATCCTCGTGGGCACTGGCCAATGGCACCTCCCTAGCAGACATCTGCAGAGCAGCGGGCTGGGCAACACCCAATACCTTTGCGAGATTGTACAATCTCAGGGTTGAGTCCGTCTCGTCCCATTTTTTGTCAGGTCAGAGCCGGTAGAACTCGGTAATACGGAACAGCCGACCGGGTGTTCAACTTGCACCTAGCACCCTCCTAGGTTAGCCACTAAGCTCTCGCTTCCTGGATGTTCTTCCTCCCTAGCCTTCTGTCCTGCGAATTCAGCTAATTTGCGGAGGAATTTGCGCCTAGACCCACTACAAGCCTCATGTGCTCTTTACTGCGGTTGGGCTCCACAGGTCTAATTCCTTCTTCAGGCAACTCCCTGTGGTGTATTTTCCACAGTACTTGGGCAGTCCCTCTGTCCCCAGTCGCTGTTTGTAGAGCTCCTCAATCACCAGGTAGGACCTACCACCATGTCACTTCCACCATGGCCGTACCTTATTCTCGGCTCCTTAGTGTAAAAACCTGACTGACAGACGCACGCCCACTTCCCTTTATGCCCATATGTCCAGGGCCGGGACATGCAAATTCTGTCTGCCAATTTCTCATTGGCCTTTTCTCAAGTTCAGAGGTATGCAATGCTCTCAAGAAAGACCCCTTGTGTCACTACATTCAACACAACTTCTCGTTCTCTCCATCAGGGAATGGAGGTTTCAACAGTAACCACGACGTTACACTTTTGTATGGGCCATTTTACATGTGCTTTGGCTGCATCCGAAAACATTGGCAGCAGCCTGATCAGTTAATGGTTTAATCAACAGCATGTTTGGATGAATGGAACTCTAAAGGAAATTGGTTTCTGAACAGTTTAGAAAGCACCTTATTTCATCCTACCTCCTTATACAGTCCCCGAAGGCAGCATTTTCCCATTTTTGGATGCAGTCTGTGTCTTATGATTTCAGTTTTAGACTGGGCACAAGAGCCATGTGTGCGGAGCTCTGTGCTGCTGCAGCCAGAGTGAGAGATGAGACGAATGCTCAGACTACCACGCAGCATGCACTGAATATAGTGGACAACATGTTGAAAGCACTGTAAACCTATGTATCAACACAATCTTATACAATAAAGGCTTTTATGACTCAACATAAAATACTGTACAGAAATACTCACTCATTGACTTAAAAAATACATCCTGATGCAATTAACAGTAACAGGCATGCAATACTACCCTCATGTAAACAAGATTTCATGACAGTTTACTATATGTAGAGTTCAATAACCTATTCTCGATAAACATCTGATTATTTATATCCGTCATCCCAGGAAAGTTTGATGTAGTAATCCAGAAATCAATTTATTTTCTGTATAGTCCCACAGTATTAACAGTACAGATGTGATAAACTCAAAGTGTGTCTTTGTTGCAGTTACAAACACACACACACACACACACATATGAAATGGGTGATCCTTTTTGTATACTTTGTTGGTTTTATGTCTGTTAAGTTTTATGTCTTTGGCTTCTATGTCTGTTAAGGGAATTGTATATTTAGTGCAATCTAGCATGCTAGAAGCTAATTTGTATTACATTTTTGACCAATCACAGGGTGCAGCACATCCCAAAGTATCCCACAGTTCCTATATTCCCCCAAAGTACTTACTCCATAGTAGGAGCTAAAAATACCTTCAAAATGGCTCTAAGGAAGTATAGTTCCTTAGGTTCAAAAGCAACGAAAAGCTCTAGTCCTGGGGGAAAGTACCTAAAACAGGCTTTAGTACTGCCAGTGGGACAGGGCCTGTTGTCACAAATATATGAAACTTAGAATTTGAGTTTAATTGAAGTAAACATGTGTGTCCAATAAAATGATCTGTAGTTGTGTGCCATGTCTACAGCGTTCATTGCTCACTTTGTGTTTTCTCTCTTTAGGAGGCTCCAGGTAGCCCACCTGTGCCAGATCTGAACTCTCTGAACTCTTCTCAAGAGGAACATGAGCGTCGGATCTCTCAGTTTTTCTTTCCCAGAGAAAACCTGGATGACAACCACAGCTCACGGCCTACAATGATGGGTAGAATAATGGGTGAGCTCATACAATTGAACACACACACACAAAGAAGTTAGTCTCGCCCATGGGGCATCTGATACAAATTGCACCCACAAAATGGCAAGAGCTTTCTCAAAATGTCAAGGTGTTCAAGTTTCTATCAGTCCTCAAGGAAATAAAAAGCACCTTTTTTTCATCATCGGGCCAAAGGGTTCAGAGCACGGTGAGTAAATGGTTACAGTATAATTTCCTTTAGATCACGGAATGGTACGGTACAATTACAAACCTCAGTCAATCTGTTCTAAACATGATTTTACAGCAAAACAATGGAAAAATAAACCGTAACAGTGCCAATGACCCCTGATGCTAAATTTGTGTTTACAGGTTAACAAGTTCCCTGGCTGCTCAAAGAAAAAAGCTAGTTGATAGATTGGGTGACGTTTACAAGGTGCACTGCAATAGCATTAAATCTTTGAAAGATATTCAAGGGTTTTGTCAAAATTTTTACATTTATCTGCCTAAATATCATGTTAAAAAGTGAAAGGTTGTTGGTGGATGTTAATCAGACAGTCTCTTCCTATCTAAGTGGGCAGTTCATGTACAGAATAAGCTCCAATGCCCCCCAAAAAAAAGAAAAGTTTAAACCAGCCTAATCTGGTTTGCTGGTCTTACAGTATGACTGGCCAAGTGAGACAGCACGCAGACACACCATCTGTATATTTACTGGTATGCTTGTGTTTTCTCTTGCACCTGTTTTCATACCTCAGATTGTTTAAATACACAGATACATGAGCACCTGGAGACAAACATGCTGAGCCCAACCAGTCCCAGCATGCTCCTGTGGCTTTCTAAATGGGTATTAATGGCATTTTCAAGACCCTCTGTCACATCCAGCATGACTCTTTCAAGTCACTCATGATTCTGCTCAAACTCAGCTGTTCTCATCCTGCCACACAATTGGAATCGGCAGGCCAATCTTTTCATCGTCATGGTTGTCATATCTGAATCGACCGCCCTGCCCAACTCACTCATGAACAATGAGCTCTTTAGTAGCTGACGCAAACCCTCCTCTTCCTTCTGTGTTTTTCTTATTCATCCTCCTGTTCTGACCTTGCCTCTCATTCCTGTGCTCTCATTGCTGTGTGACAATGAGTCAGTCGATGACGTCCCATATTCCACATTAGTGTAACGTTGTCAAAGGCCTGATGGCTAATTATGGTTGGAGATCAATATCTTGTGCATCCCTAAGCTCTTTATATTTTTTTTATATAATTTTTCTTTCTCTCTCTTTTCAATTCATTTCAGTTTAATTATATTCTTGTTTTTAGCATTTTTGCATTACCATAGACAGTATGTAGAGAGAGCATGAAATGATGAGGAGACAATTGCCACTATTTAAGTTGGATTTGAATTTGCATTCCACCTGCATGAGCATTGTAGCTCAATGTGTCAGAACTCTTCTGCAAAGCCATGGCTCTAAAATATATAACATTTAAATCAACTGTGTGTGTTTTTGCAATTCTTCCCATAAGTCCTGCACCCCAGAGTCTTCTCTTTACTGTTGTACATGAAACTGGTGTTGAGCGGGTAGAATTCAATGAAGCTGTCAGCGGAGGACATGTGAGGCGTCTATTTCTCAAACTAGAGACTCTGATGTACTTATCCTCTTGTTTAGTTGTATATCTGGCCTTCCACATCTCTTTCTGCCCTTGTTAGAGGCAGTTGTACACCTGTAGTGTACACCTCTGTATGAACTATTCCGTTTTTTGGCAATTTCAAGCATTGTATAGCCTTCATTAATCAAAACAATGACTGACTGACGAGTTTCTAGAGAACATTGTTTCTTTTTTAAACAATTTTACCTAATTTTGACCTTAAGACATGCCAGTCTGTTGCATACTGTAGCAACTCAAAAACAAACACAAGGACAATGTAACAAACCAAATAGCTTTTCAAATGTGTTTGATATAATGGCAAGTGATTTTTTTGGTACCGAATTTGCAATTTAGCCTGATTACTCAAGGATAAGGTGTCAAATAGTGATGGTGCTGTTTTTACATCAGTAATGTCCTGACTATACCTAGTGATCAGTTGAATGCCACTTTGGTGAATTAAAGTACCAAATTCCTTCCGAAATAGCAAAATCTGTACATTATTCAAAATTTTAGATGCCATTTTATATATATATATATAAATAGGACTTTTCGTTGTCTCTTCAGACATATTTCTCAACACAACTTTAATAAAGTCACGACCTGGCAGATGACATGTTGTGTTCTAAAATTAGAAATATATATATATATATATATATATATATATATATATATATATATATATATATATATACACTGTATATAGGCACTTGTGAAAAAGTTGCTTAGTGAGGATGTTTTAAAAAATAATTACATAAATAGATTTAATTTATCATTTAATGTCATATAAAGTCCAGTAAATATAAAAAAGCTAAATTAATATTTGGTGTGACCACCTTTGCCTTTAACACAGCCCCAATTCTCCTAGGTACACCTGGATGCAGTTTTTCTTGGTTGTTGGCAGATAGGATGTTCCAAGCTTCTTGGAGAATTCGTCACAGTTCTTCACAGTTCATAGATCTATTTAGACTGTCTCAATTGCTTCGGTCTCTTCATGTAATCCCAGACTTACTCCCATGTTCAGTGGGGGGCTCTGTAGGGGCCATGTCATCTGTTGCAGAGCTCCCTGTACTTCTATTCTATTCTATTTGCAAAAGTAATGTTTGAGAGTCTAACATTTATATTTCCTATTGACACACTAAAGCTGAAGATATAAAAAACATATTAAGACAAATGTTTTTTGTGAAACATCTTATGTGCCTAAAACTATTGCACAGTACTGTGTATTGTAACAGTTACCTGTTATTTTTGTGAAAAGAGAGGAAAATACACTGAATGTTATGGCTTTGTTAATTTCATTAATGACATACTTTTTAATGGTCTCTGAATCAACTTTCTTTCTTTCTTTGTCACATATCCCTGCTTGATCTTAGAGTATTTACTCTGCATGGTATGAAAATTACACAACTGTGCTGTAGATTTTCACTGACTTTAGTCATATATGTTGAAGTTGTTCCTAACATTACTTTAACACATTTTAAACAGTTAAAGTGACAAACTGAGGGATGTATTTTTTTCTTCTTTCATTTAAGAGGATGTGAAGTACTTTTTTGAATTTGCCCTTCACAACTGTTGATTTAGAGACAGAAGTGCCTCTAAGTGTGCGACAGAAAAGGTTAGCCCCATTAAACAGTGGAAATGGCCACTGTTGGCAAAAATAAATAAAAAGGGATATATAGGTACATTAATAATCCTTTTTGCAAAACGCAGTTGCTGTGACTGGTACTTCTAAGAAGCTCTCACTAACCATATTCTGCTCTATAAAGAGACATATTTAGAATCTGAATAAAACTGCCTCAGAATGACTGTTATTATTAGGTTAGTTGTAAATGCGTTGTGCACTTGAGTTAATCATAGTGGAAGAACATTTTTGTTTATAGTAATTTAGACAGAGTACCGGAAATAATTTCAATGCATTTGCACAAAGCAGGTAGAAAAAGAGGGTAAAATAAGAGAAATAAGTAATATTGCAACTGATATTTAAGGTTTATTAAAGTTCATGTGTAATAGTGTTAAGTCATGGTAGATTGGCTTATATGATAATAAATATAATTACCTTGTAGACATGTATATAATCAATGTAGACATTACTGAATACATTGCATGCTTTACACTACACTACAGTTTGTTGTATATTCACTGTTATGTCTGCAGAGGTTGGACAAAATTGCAAAGCTACTATTAGTAATATTCTGCATTTAAAACATAAAAGAGCATGAAACTAAAATGTGTAGAATAATATATTGAGTGAGAGCGTTAAAGCTTTTAAGGGTGATGGAGGGGTGGGGTCCATCTGACAGTAGAGTGCCAACACATTGATGGGCCACATTTCCTGTCAGTCAGATTGAATGGCGGTTCTGTCTGTTGGCTGTCAGTGGGATGGGCTGTTGAAGATGTAGCATATACACACTCAGCCTTACATCTATCTAACTGACACAGTGAGTCCACCTCTCTCAACTGAACTTTATAGGTGACTTAGTATAAACTACAAAGTATAAAGCAGCAGGTGGCAGATACAGAATCAAATTAGATGTTTCTTATTTTGCAATTTCTCTTTTTCTATCCATTCTACTGGCCTGGACTCTGAAGGGTAGGTTGTTTAAAGGAAATGCATTAAAAAGTAAGAAATTGGGAAACAATATTGTAACATTCTTGGCAGTAATTAAGGTCTCGTTTGATGTGGAGTGCACTGACTGCTCGCTGTGAGCAGAACTTTTGCCTAATTGAAGCATCCAGCTAGGAGCTGAACATCACACTGTGACACAAATTGAGGACGCCCTCAAACTCTTATGTGCATGCTGTTTTGAAAAGTACCTGCTAATAAAATTTAAATAAAAAATGGACAGAATAAAGGGAAGTGAAAATTAAGGGTTTGGATTGTATGTGTGGTCAGCAACAGAAAATTTTCTGCATCTCCTGCCAATAGCAGGTAAATTGATAACATTCACTCTTCCTGATATATTTGCAATACTGCTACTACTACTACTACTAATTTTATTTATGTAGCACTGTTAAGCACAAGGTGCTTCGCAAAACATACAATCAACATGTCCACATGGTAATAAAACAACACATGCAGTAAAACACAACACAAACACATATTAATAAAAGAAAGTCTATAAAAACCAGACTTTTGGATCTGGATCTTGGAACAGCCAACAGTTCATGACTAGAAGATCTAAGAAGTCTAACTGTTTCATAAGGTCTTAAATGTTCTGCTAAAATATAATGCCTTATATTTTATTAATAAAATCTTAAAATTAACCCTAAAATGAATTGGTAACCAATGGAAAGCTAAAACTGGAGTAATATGATTAAAAGACCTAGTTTGCGTTAAAAGACTAGCTGCAGCATTTTGCACTGATTGTAGCCGTGCTAAAGTGTGTTGATTTAAAGTTGAAAACAGGGCATTACAATAACTAAGGTGAGACTAAATAAAAGCATGAATTAGCTTTTCTGTATCCTTGAAACTCAATACATTTTTCACCTTGGAAATGTTCCTTAACTGATACAAGTTTGAACTAACTTCCTGACATGGTATTGAAAATTTTAATTAGTATTAAAATAGACTCCAAAATGTCTCACTACCTGCTGAATATTTAGGACCTCCTGATTAAGTGCTGACTCAATTTGACTTTTTTTTTCAATCATGGCCAATTATAACAACCTCTGTTTTATCAGTATTTAACTGAAGGAAATTACATGCCATCTAATTTTTAATATATACTATACATGCTTCTAGAATATTTCAATTAGAAAGCTCATTGGGATACAACGACAACAACACAATTGCAGCTCATCTGCATAGCAATTAAAATGTATGTTTTATTTTTGAATCACAGAACCAAGATGTAACATACTATAGTGAAAACAAAATAGGCCCTAACAGGGGTCCTTGCAGAACACCACAATTAATTTTTGAAGAGGAGGACATCTCATCTCATACAGACAATACAAATTTCCTATATATCAAGTAGTACACAAAACAGTCTAAAGCCATCCCAGATATCCCCCATCTCTTTAATGTATCAATTAAAACTAAATGATCAACTGTATCAAATGCTGCAGTTATATCAAGGAACACTAACATGGAGCATTCTCCAGCATCCACCAACAATAAGTCATTTGTCACCCTACGAAGGGCAGTTTCTGTTCTGTGATTTTCTTTAAAAACCTGACTTAATTTAAAAAGAAATATTGTTATCCTTCACTACCTCCAACAGTTGGTGAGATGAATGTGTTTTTTTATTATATTGGTCTATAGTTATTTGTAACCTAAGGGTACTATGATGGCTTTTTCAGAAGCGGCTGAACAATTGCAGTCTTTAACTCCTCTGGAACACATCCTTTCACAAGCAAGCTATTTACTATAGACAACAAAGAAGGGCCTAAAGTCCAAATAATTTCCTTGAAAAGTCTTAAAGGAACAACATATATATGCAACTTGATGGTTTCAACTGATGTACAATTTTATACAGATCCTGTTAAATAGGAGAGAAAGAATCCAACAAACTCTCCCTACAACTCGAGTTTACTCGAGGAATAACCGATGTCCTGATGTTAGAGACCTTATTTACAAAAAAAATTTAAACTTGTTATAATCTATCGGACATCAAGCAACATTAGACACAGGGTTGATTAAATTATTAATTCTATTAAATAAAACATCTAGCGTTATGGCAGTTAGGAGATATCTTATCGTACAGCGCCAAGAGATCCTTCATGTCCTCAAAGTGAAGATAAAGTTTAGTTGATTTTCAGCCATGTTCTGCCTTCCTACATTTTCTGCTATTAATGCAAATATCTTCATTAATCCAAGGGGATTTATTTACTTCTGACCTAGTTCTTGTTTTGACTGGGGCAATTGAATCTAATATTGACATGCAAATTATTGAAATCTTTTAACTGATAAGTTGTGCTGGCATCACTAGCTCATTTATCAGTTATCATAATGTTGGCTTGATGCCATTAAGGCATCCATCTGAAGCCATCTTAACCATCTGCAGTTATTTTTTGGCTTTTATTTGGTTCAAATATGTCAGTTGCCTATAAATAATAATCAAAATACTTATTATATACATGTATATATATATATTACAAAAAGTTATAATTTTGACAGAGAACCAACTTAACTTCCCAAATATTTTCTCCCCTATGCTGTTAGGATTCATCAAGAATCTGAAAAATATGCATGCATTTTGAATCATGGGATTATATCATAACTCTTGAATTGAAAGTGGTGCTTAAAGATCCCCACACCTAAATCAGACTCACTTTTTTCATTTGTATGTCACATTTAAACATGCTTGATTGTTGTCTTGGTGCCATTAAGGATCCATTTGTAGCCATATGTAGTTATTGTGTGGCTTTGATTTGGTTCATATACAGTGTCACTTGCGTCACAATAAACATATTTTTTTACCCTGCTTACCCAGCTTAATCTATAGGAAGAGCATTCATATACCATAGAAGTTCATTTAATATCTCAGTCTTTCATCACTTCTCTACATGAATCACAATGCTGTAACCATCTTTTCCTTAAGATACGTTTATCTACACAAATGTGCTCTCTTGTGAATGGTACTGTACCAGAACAAGAATGACAGAGGTAGGCAGGGAATTGCATCATGCCAAGACTTCCCTCATGTGGCTTTTTCTGTGCCCGTCACATTAGCACACCCACTGTTTTAATCTGCTGATGAACACTACAGTATAATGAGAGCTGTTACGCTAACAGGGGGAGAGTTGATAGGAGATAACTGATTTATACAGTGACCACAGTGTCTAAATGACTCAAAGCGAGAAGAGAAAGACCTGATGTGACACCTGTGGCCACCTGTGACTGTCCTCCGCAGTGGTGCGTAGAGTAGCCAAAAACATTACTCAAGTAAAAGTACAATTACTTAAAAAATACTCAGGTAGAAACAAAAGTACTCATGTTTATAATTTCTCGAGTAAGAGTAAGAAAAGATCCAATTGAAAGAATACTCAAGTAGCGAGTAACTAGTTACACCCAAATATTACATAATAGACGTTTACTCCCCAATATTCCACTACATAATTCACATTTAACATGCGTTACATAATAGTAATAATAATTATTATAATTATTATTATTATATTGGAAATTCTGTCATCATTCACCATCATGTTGTTTCAAACCATATGACTTTCTTCCATGCACCAATATCAAGGAGATGTTAGACAGAATGTAGTCCCCATTTACTTTCAGTGTGTGTGTTTTTTACCTCCATATTTGAAAAGGGCACTGATATAAAAATGTATATTTATAAACTGAGTTCCTAAGAGCCCATAGATACAAAATAACCCTGAAAATGACCATCACCATGATACAGACAAGCTCACATTATCACAAAATACAACCACAATATGCTTTCTTAAGTTGGAGCTGTAATTGTTATCTTGAAATATCCACTTTGTGTAAAATGAAGGCATTGCGTGGAGAAAGAAAATGTTTGTTTGAGCGCTTGCTGTAGGAGTGATGAGCTCAACTCGAGTGACAGAGCACCGCTGTATGTTCCACTGTCGTAAAAGTCCAATTCAAAAACTCTCAATAAACTGCACATTTAATAGCACTGATTGAATTAAAACCAGTAATGTAATGACAGGAACATCACCATTGTAATGAAGTAAAAGTAAAAAGTTTTCATTAGAAATTTACTTGAGTAAGACTAATAACTACCCACAATAAAACATACTCATAAAAGTATTTTCTGCCCAAAAAGTTACTCAGGTAAATGTAACAGAGTAAATGTAGCGTGTTACTACCCACCTCTGGTTCTCCATGATATCAATATGACATACACGTCTCAGGGACTCTAGTGTAGTACACACACAAACGTTGTATTTATTTGTTTCTGTTTTTTTAAGCGGAGTGTTAGCCTCAGTCATCATTCACTTTCATTCGGCCTATCCACCTTGGACAGTACTCAAAAGAGTTTTGCCTATTTGGAGTATCAATCATTCAATCACTCACTCAATCAATCAATACTTTATTGCCAAACAACATAGTTGTCTGGGATTTTTTCCCAGTGAGCTCACAACAATAATAACATACAATAAAGTGAAAAAAAATAAATAAAAAAAATAACAGAGAATATCATCATAAGTGCAATAGCAAATCAACATCACGCACCACTGGGCACAACATAAGAAAACAGCACATCATTGTATGGTATAAGGTACAGATGTGTGAGTCCTGGAAGAATTAAGAACATGAACAATCCTACAGTAAGTCCTACTTAGGAAGTGTGTGGACTTAGCTTTAATTGCCCTGAGGCATCTACCTGAAGGTAGAGGAGTAAACAGGCACTTACTATGCCACTGATCTGCCTTCTGTGCTGAGCTGTGGAGTTGCCAAACCACACTGTGATAGAGAAAGTTAATACGCTTTCTATCACTGCTCTATACAAATTGGACATACCATCTTTTGATACACCAAACCTTTTTAGCTGTCTTAAAAAGAAAAGTCTTTGATGGACTTTTTGATAATGCCTGTTAGGTTATCATCCCATTTCAGAGATCCAGAGATAGTAATTCCCAGGAACATGAAGGTGTACATTTTCAATATCCTGGCCATTGATGGCTAATGGCAGAACAGCATTTTGTTGCCGCCAGAAATCAAATACCATTTCCTTTGTTTTTAAGACATTCAACTTGAGATTATGGGTACAACACCAATCAATCAGTGTAGACACCTCCCTCCTGTAGTCTGATTCATTATTATCTGTTCTAAGGCCGATCAATGTTGTGTCATCTGCAAACTTGTACATTTTAACAGAATCACAGTGTGAGATACAGTCATTAGTGTACATAGAATGTAGTAAAGGTGACAGGACACAGACTTGGGGAGCACCCATACTTATAGATACTGAACTCGAGAACTTGTTATTAATTTTCACTTCTTCTGATCTGTTTTGCAGGAAGTTTAGAATCCAAAGGGCAAGGGAGTGATGAACCTCCAATTGCCCTAACTTATCAAGCTAAAGTGAAAACTTCTTGAGTAGTTCTTGACTTTGTGATAGTTAACTATCTAGCTCTTACACTGCATTAACATAACTTTGATGACACTTTCATCACTTTACAACTCCATGGACAGTCCCACTGGAGCATCCTGGAGTTAAGTGCATTCTTAACACTTCTGTTTTGGAGAACATTTAAAATAACCTTTTAGTTCTCACATAAATTTTGCCATAGGCTATTTTCCCCACATTAAACTCAAGTTTTTTAAAATCGCATCATCTTCAAAGAGCGACACCTATATATCAAAAGTGGTATTTTGTATTTTTTTTTACAGTTGATATACAGTAAACCCTTCATTTTGTGGGAAAAAAGATCATTAGAAAACTTGGTCTGCACTTATATAGCGCCTTTTTAACCTTAACGGCATTTAAAGCACTTTACACTGTGACTCACACACACATTCATACACTAATGTTGCAAGGCACTAGCCTGCCACTGGGAGCAACTTGGGGTTCAGTGTCTTGCCCAAGGACACTTCGGCATGTGCAGTTGTGTGGGCCGGGATTTGAACCACCAACCCTGTGATTTGTGGCCGACCCACTCTACCAACTGAGCCACAGTCGCCCCACAATGAATGTTTTTATTATTATTGTTATTTTTTGTCCGAATAAAATAATTTTGACTGACAGACGAAAACATGAGCAAAAATCCCATACACTTCCATTGTAAAAATCCCCACACATATCTAGGGATCATGATGTCATGACTTTGGTCTCAGTAAGCAACCATCTAGCAACTATTTAGCAATGCCCTAGTAACAGTGTTGGGTGTAATCCAATAACAAATTAATTAGTTTCGGTAATCTAATTACTTTTTAGTCAAAAAGTAGAGTAACATAACATTTTAATATCTTGTAATCGTATTACAGTTACTGACTTTCAATTAATTAAATTATAAGTATAAATGTAAGTACATTATAGGGTTATAACTATTTCTAATATATTATTTATGTGGAATAAATGAGTAATGGCCCCAAAATGAGTCATTGTGAATGAGAAATGTGAGATCCTAGTGTATGACTTGTGTGTGACAATGAACAAGAAAGAAAAACAGACATTATTTTGAATTTGTTAAGCGGAAAAATGTTTTAGAAAGTAACTTAAAAGTGAAGTAATTAGCAATGTGCTTACTTTTTGCAAAAAAGTAATTAGTAAAGTAATCTGATTACATTTTTGATAAATAATGAGTAATTTGTAGTGGATTACTATTTTTAAGTAAATTACCCAACACTACCCAGTAGCCACCCAAAACACTTTGGCATTACATAAATATAAACAAATATAATTCAAATGTATTTATTTATTTATTTATTTATTTTGTACTTTTTAATTTATTCATTGTTGTTGAGACATTTGGTCAAAGACATTTTGACCAAATACAAGATTAAGATTTTCCACTTTTTTTTATTTTATAATTTTTTTTTATTTTAAACAGGTCAAATTAACCCAGACATAACAGGAAGGTAAGCAAGTACATCCATAGATTTGATTTTTAATGACTGAGGCTATTTTCCTTTATGATTTCGTGTGTTTTTATTGGAAGACCATTTTCATTTATTTCAGGTCAAATGTGACTGTATTAGTGTTGCCAGCACAGCCGGTCAGCCGCAGTATGATGTAAAAATATCAATCTACTTTGGAGGATATATTCAGAAAAAACATGCTAGTGAGTTCATGGCTTCAAAGAGCCCCATCATAATTGTGACCCTTTGATTTCCCAACAGTAAGTCCGTGGGTATTCATGACAAGCCCTTGGCTTGCAAAGCACTCCTTCGTTTCTGGGAAAAGTTGAACTGATTGTTGATGCCTGTGTTACTAAATGCATGGGAGGTTGTGATTAATACCACATGCTGGTCTATTTACTGTATTTTATTTAAACTTGTCTTTTTCTGGATTACCAAATTACAGAAAGTTGAATTATACTTTTTCAATGACCGAGGAAACTCTAAACCTGCATGTTGCCACAAGCTTGTTTGGTGAAGCCCAGATTTAAAATTACCTTGTTTATATGATCTTTACATACAAAAACGTCTTTGTTCACTATGATTAACAGCTTAGTGAGTGAGACTGATATCTTGGCCTGTATGGCTTTGCTAATGATCTCTGAACTGCTTTGTTGGAATCTTCTTGAAGACCTGGAAAAATAAGATTCAAATGAAATTACCTTTCACCTTGAGCTCAATGATTTGGGATTTAAGTGGCATTTTTGCCATGTTGTATTATTTTTTCAACCATCCTGATAAGACCATAACAACTGGTTACCAGTGTGTGTTGTATTTTGGATGCAGGTTCCCAGCAGGAGATGCTGATGAGCTGATTGGTCTCCAACTAGCTCAGCCAGGAAGGCTATTCTGGCCAGTTAACTTCACCAGAAAGACTGCACGTGTCTACCAGCTTCACCAGCTGCATTTTGCTTCGAATATCTTACACTACTTTGTGATTAAGGGTGGTTTTGACTTTTGACACTTCATTTAGGCCCCATTTGATTTTCCAGCACTCAACCCAGTGCGATACTTTGCACCTGATCAAATGCTCTCAATATGAATGACATTTATTTAAATGCATTTCAATTTCATTATTTTATTACCAAGTTTATATGCACCACTGTGTGCGAACACACATATAGAGAGGAAAGAAGAAAAGCAGAGGTGAAGAAGCCTATGTACATGATCTTTCTCTGATGAGTGACACTTCAAAGTCAGCTCCCCTCCTTTGAGCATCCTGAAGAACTATTGCCCTCTGCTATTCTGGACGGAACATTGAGGGGCCTTTTTTGTTCAAGTTTATTTGTTTGAGCCCCTGTCTAGGAGACCAAAGCTGCTGTCTGTGCCAACCAGTCCATTCCCACAATGCCTTTATTCTGGGCCCAGCAAACAGATATGAGGGGTTTATTTGTTAAAGCAGGGGAGACCCTACAATAGGTTGTTTGATCGCAGCATGACAGCAAACAACAGTAGTCCACCACTGTGCCATCAGCGCCGTGCAAGGACAATTTCTGTTTCGTAGTGCAGATTAAACAGAAGAAGCATTTACAAACACAAACAGCTCCTTTATGAGACCCAAGAGTCTGGGAAAGATTGTGCATGATAGCCTTGATGTTTATCCCCAAATGACCTGAATCAAATGTCCTCGGGTTGTAAGCATGATGTTGAGGTTTGGAAATCTTTAACAATTAAACAAAAGCATGATGTGTTTGGTTAGAAGTGCTTTTTGATGAGCTGTTATGGGCAAAGCAAGAGACCCTTTGTTTTTGCTTTAACAAAGAAGTTTAAAGTCAAACCGTGGTCTGTTTAGCTAGTATTATGATGTTTATTATTGGACAAATATCGTCATAAATGGGTGAAACTTGAAAAGAAAAAAGAATCACAGAGGAACAATAGGTTTGCA
This sequence comes from Xyrauchen texanus, assembly GCF_025860055.1. Taxonomy (NCBI): domain Eukaryota; kingdom Metazoa; phylum Chordata; class Actinopteri; order Cypriniformes; family Catostomidae; genus Xyrauchen; species Xyrauchen texanus. The sequence continues at coordinate 25,353,308 of NC_068316.1, read as the reverse complement.
AGTGTTTCTTGATTTTGTTGTTGTTTCAGTGGGCAATATTTTTGGGGTCACATAAATACTTACAAGAAGACAATTCAATCTGAAACATACTCAATGTAAGTAGATGTGAATACAAAACATATATCTAATCAAGTTAAATCACATGCTTCAGTGGGTGGACAGGGGATATCATCTCACAACCACTGCAGAATTGTGATGCAGGTTTTTTTTTCTTTAATAGTGGCACGGCAGCTTCTTCTATAGTTGTCCATTAAGCATGGCCAAGCAGAATGCCATGGAATTCTCATTTTGTGGTGAGCTCAGCACTTGTGTCAAAAGGTCACAAGGAATGGACTAGTTTTAATGTGAGAACATAACTGTATTCAGCAACAAAGCCAATTTAACCATGTTCTGTATGAGCTACGGTGACCTAACTTGCACCGTCTACTACTTTTAAGTCTATATTTTCTTTATTTTTTCTTATTGTTTGGTTTTAATTATGGCCATTACTTGACTAAGTTGAAATATCTTCTTCAGTACTATTATTTTTAGCAGCATTTTTCGGTTTCTGTTGACCGTGAATGTGCATGTTTCTATGACTATGTTTTGATGCACACTCATGTATATGTATGTCTTCTCACCTCCGCTACTCTGAAATCCATTTTCACACTGTTGTGAATGTCAATGACAAAAAATGTGCCAAGGACAGATCTTGTATTTCTTCATTTTCTCTGCAAAATGGTCTTGTAGCAGAGGAAAAGTGTGTCTTTGATAAGCTGATGCAACTGCTTGGTAACTCTGCCATTTGTCAAGTGGATGGTTGCTCTGAGATTGAAGCTCTGGGGTCTGGAAGCTCTTGGCTCCTGTCTACAGGGACAGACTTCTTACAGCATCAAGGCTTCTTGTAGGGTAACCTTGAGAATGCCAGAGCCAATGTTGGTATGCATTTTTTCCTTATTGAAGAAATCAAATGAAACACTTAGTACATTGTTTTCTTGGAGTAACACAAGGTTGGGGGTGTTGGAAAAAATTATGTTTATTAAATCGACCATTGCAGAGTTTGAACCAACAACCTTTCAGTTACCACTTGGGTGAACTAAGGGATAGTTCACCCAAAAAATGCTAAATCTGTTGCTGCTTTCCCATTTTTTTCTTACATTTTTCAAGTTAAACTCCAGACTTCTGGTCTATCTATAACATATGGCCTGTGTTGAAGTGTTTATTAATTGTTATCACCAGATTTCAAACCCTGTACTCCTGACCCAATGATGCAAAACATTAAACCCTAATTTATTTATATTAAAGCTCATTTGTTTTCTGGGTCATAGTTAGGAGGCCAGTGCTATTTGGTTTTCATCTATCAGCAATTATGCTTGATTGTTCTTAAGCTGCAAAAATTGCAAAATGATTTTACTTGACATATTGATATACTGTACTGTAGTAAGTTACTTTTCTGTACCTGCGTTTCCACATATAATGCCTACAGTTAGTAAAAACCATTTATTCCAACAAAAATGTAGGCTTATTGTTGTATTTGCATCTATAGAAACAGGGCTGTTGTTGCACAGTGCATTAATGGTTATTTTGTAGACTTTGGGCACATCTAAATATGTGTTCAGAACTGATTAATGCTCCAACTGGAGCATCACATGCATGGCCTGTAACAATTAAAATGATAGTTCACCTTAAAATAAAGATTTTGATATCATTTACTCACCCTCATATTGTTCCAGCAGGGATTAGTTTCAACTCATGCTTTATATTCCAAGTCCTCTGAAGCCGTATAAAATCTTTGTCAGGAACATAGCTAAATTTAAGTCATTATTCATGGTGAATCTTATCCTTTACTGTGGCAAAAGAGCAGCTCTGAATTCAAATATGGTTTGAAGAACCAATGATGTTTAGCATCAGTGTTTTCAATGCACTGTTTTTGTAGTCTATACAGCATATTAAGCCATTTAAAAAATATCAGTAAATTACTTAAATCTATCTGATGGCATAAGAAGACTTGAAATAAGTCATATGAACTTATTGATACTATTGTAATTAGTTCTGCCAATCGATTATTATTTTTACATTGCGATTAATCACAAAATTTGTCGTAGGTAATCGCGATTAATCACATATTTTGAAAGTGCTGTATATATTTTTTCCCTGTCAAAATCTAACACATTTTACTTCTTAGGAAATCAATCAAAACAATTTGTAGCAATATAATGCTTTATTTACACTTTCTATACAAAGTCTTCCACATCATAAAGATGCAAATGCAGTAAAATAGCACAATAACAAGTGTCATTACATGTTTCGTTTTGCCTCCTACACACTACACGACTTTCAAAGATGTCTGATGCCTGGATTCAATTACATTTCAGAAGTGATACAAGATACGAGAACAAATGATCATATGGTCATTTGTGATCAAATGTTATGCATTTCAGAATATGATGTGTATGTTTTTATCGCCTTTACATAATGTGTAAAGGCATCATATTGGTTACAATATGAAAAAGTACATCATACTGAAAACTCTACCTTTTTGCTTACCTGACTGCCCAAGAGAATTGGCAATTTCTCTCCAACTCTTCTCATTCTCCACCCGGTTGTGCTACAGTTCAGATGAAACATCACATAGGCACTGGTGTTGCTGCTAATGTTCCACAAATTATTCCTCCATTTCTTCAGTCCAATGAGAATTTCTTGATACCGCAGCCATGCTAGTTGATGTTCTATTGATGGTTCATCAAGACTCCTCCCACTGAAACTTCCCATGCCCCGTTTCTTGCTCTCTCATTGGCTGTAAGTCAACGCTGCAGTTGTATTCAGTCAAAACACATTTCACATTTCGAGATTTGGAATCGCAGACAGGTCCTGATATTTAACATGCTAGATATCTCGCTGACATCGGCGAGGCTTCTGCGCTTCTGTCAGATCGCGTCTTTGATAATTCATACATTGCGTTTGTCGCTCACGGGAACAAGCACTGATTTGCCTATGATTTCGGGCTTTTGTCGACGATCTCCACAAAGGAGTCGGCGAGTGAAAATCGAGCCTAAAATTGTGTAGTGTAAACTCGGCATAAGTTTAAGTGGGAGTTTGATTAGTTGAAATAGTCCCCACATAGGTTGCATATTCATTGCAATGGGCATTAAATCTCTTAAATTCTCATCCTCCACGCAGACTGTGGCTATCCACTTTGTTACAGCAATTGTGAAGCTGCGTTCATTATTTGCGTTGGCGTCAGCATCAAGCGGCGCTTTGAGCTCCACGTGAAAAACGCTTGTAGACAAAAATGTCTGATTCTGTGTTTTGGTGATAGACTAGAAGTGCTTCTATGGAAATAAAAAAGCACCATACTTAGGCTGAAAAATACTGTTGTAAATCAAATAGTGTTAAGAGCTTCTTCCCCATCACTTTATCATTGACACTGAATCACTGCTGTGTGTGTGTGGTGTGTGCTTAACTGCAATGACTCCAGGCAGACACATTGCAAAGGTTCAATGCTTTCAATCAGTATTTATTCTGGTTTATTCTGTATTAATGGTAAATGTGTTAATTGCAATTAAGAAGACTTGACTCGTTAAACTTTTTTAATTAATTGCATGCGTTAACAAATTAATTTATGCAGCTGTTATTATAATGCTTCTGTATCCTTTCTGAAGTTTGCCCATCATTTAATATCTTGTTTTGTGTTTGTCAGTATAAAGAAATGCAGGGTTGGAACATCATGGGGACATGTAGTTGATGACTAAATTTGACCCATTATATATTAGGCATCTTTAACTACTTTGTATTTAACCATTTGATACAATGTACAGTTGAAGTCAGATGATTACATACACTTAGGTTTAAGTCAAAAACACTCCACAGATTTAATATTAGCAAACTATAGTTTTGGCAAGTCTTTTAGGACATCTACTTTGTGCATGACATGAGCAATTTTTCCAACAGATTGTTTCACTTTTAATTGACTATATCACAATTCCAGTGTGTCAGAAGTTTACATACACCAAGTTAACTGTGCCTTTAAGCAGCTTGAAAAATTCCAGAAAATGATGTCAAGCCTTTAGACAACTAGCCTATTAGCTTTTGATAGGAGGTGTACTGAATTATAGGTGTAAATGTGAATGTATTTTAAGGCCTGCCTTCAAACTCGCTTGACATCATGGGGAAATCAAAAATAAATAAAATTGTGGACCTCCACCAGTCTGGTTCATCCTTGGGAGCTATTTTGAAACACCTGAAGGTACCATGTTAATCTGTACAAACAATAGTATGCAAGTATAAACAACATGGGACCATGCAGCCATCATACCGCTCAGGAAGGAGACCCATTCTGTCTCCTAGAGATGAACGTAGACCATCGTTTTGTATGGAAGAAAAATGGTGAGGCTTGCAAGCCGAAGAACACCATACCAACCATGAAGCATGGGGGGTGGCAGCATCATGTTGTGGGGGTGCTTTGCTGCAGGAGGGACTGGTGCACTTCACAAAATAGATGGCATCACGAGGAAGGAAAATAATATGGATAGATTGAAGCAAGACATCAGCCAGGAAGTTAAAGCTCGGTTGCAATTGCGTCTTCCTAATGGACAATGACCCCAAGCATACCTCCAAAGTTGTGTCAAAATGGCTTAAGGACAACAAAGTCAAGGTACTGAAAAGACCATGAAAAAGCCCTGACCTCAATCTGATACAATCAGAACTGAAAAAGCATGTGCAAGCAAGGAGGCCTACAAACCTGACTCAGTTACACCAGTTCTGTCTGGAGGAATGGGCCAAAATTACAGCAACTTATTGTGAGAAGCTTGTGAAAGGCTGTCCAAAATGTTTGACCCAAGTTAAACAATTTAAAGGCAATGCTACCAAATACTAACAAATTCTATGTAAACCTCTGACCCACTGGGAATGTGATGAAAGAAATAAAAGCTGAAATAAATAATTCTGTCTACTATTATTTTGACATTTCACATTATTAACACTTAAAATAAAGTAGTGATCCTAACTAACCTAAGACAGGGAATGTTTTCTATGATTAAATGTCAGGAAGTGTGAAAAACTGAGTTTAAATATATTTGACTTCAACTGTACTTTTTATGTACATACATGTTGTTGCATTACAATTACATTTAAAGTACTTGCATTTCATAAAATTTTTAGTTATACTGTTAACTTTACACCTAACCCAACCCTTACCCCAAAACTCTTATCCCTAATCCTAACCCATGCCTCACTCCTAAACCTACCCGTACCTCAACCTCAGTAGCAGCAAATGTGGGAATTTTGCAGAACAACGTGCAGTTACACAGTGAATACATAGTCTTTTATGTATTTACTGTTAGTACATAGTAGTTAAGACCACCTTATATAAACTCTGACCACTAAATGTTCTATTCCTGTAAGCATTTTTTGATTCCATATCCATTCTTCACCCTTGCTTCAAAGAGATGAGTATCTGCACCTGTCTGCTGATTGGTTGTGATGGGTAGAATACAGATCAGACTTCCTCCATCATTGAAATTGCAGTGACAGCAATGCTATCTTTATGTCTGGCAACTGACTGCTACTCTGCTGTCATGGAGCCGAAATGAAGCAGCACTGAATTCACACTCATTATGGAGTTGGTGATGTTTTGATTACTAAATGTGTTTCAAAAAGTCAATCACTGATTACATAGAAACCACAGTTTTCTCAGTGCCAGTTTGTCTTACAGATTAGTGAGGCACAACTCAAAAACAAACAATGAACTAAATTGTGATTTGGCTTTTTCATGCGAAGCCTTGACATACTCTTTCTTTCATCTCTCTCTCTCTCTCTCTCTCTCTCTCTCTCTCTCTCTCTCTCTCTCTCTCTCAGGTAACTACCAGCTGTCCCCCACTGTGAACATGCCCCAGGATGACACCGTCATCATTGAAGATGATAGGCCACCTGTTCTCCCTGCCCGCTTGTCCAACCAATCATCATCTAGCTCTCACGATGACATGGGATTTGTGACAGAAATACCAGAATCCTGGCCCAAAGATGTCCAGATACCGGACGAAAGGTGAGATTGTGTCAAAGACATCAGAATTATCATGAAAATAAAGGCATTGTTTTGTGGAATACACAGCATTTATTTGATATATTTAAGTGCATTTTCTTATATAAAGTACGCTCAGATCTGGACGGGATTGTTCATAATGATTACAGAATAATTTCCCTATGAAGACATGTACTGTATAGCATTGATCTTAAATCAGACATTCTGACACTAGTGGTCAACCGGATTTTTTATTTTTTTTTAAAGGCTAATGTCAATATCTAATAAAGCAGCCTAACCAATGGGCAATGCAATATATATTTGAGAATATAAATGCAAATTAATGACAGCAAACGAAGCACAAATTTGTTCTAATGTGAATTACTAATTTGTGTACATGACTTTCTGGAATACTCGATTCTGATTCGTCAATCGTGCCATCAAGCGGTCTGATATTTCTATATCCATCCATCCATTTTCAACCGCTTATCCAAAGTCGGGTCGCGGGGGCAGCTGCTCCAGCAGGGGGCCACAAACTTCCCTATCCCGAGCCACATTAATCAGCTCTGACTGGGGGACCCCGAGGCGTTCCCAGGCCAGTGTGGAGATGTAATCTCTCCACCTAGTCCTGGGTCTTCCCCGAGGCCTCCTCCCAGCTGGACGTGCCTGAAACACCTCCCTAGGGAGGCGGCCAGGGGGCATCCTTACCAGTTGCCCAAACCACCTCAACTGACTCCTTTCGACGCAAAGGAGCAGCGGCTCTACTCCGAGCTCCTCACGGATGAAGCCCGCCACCCTTCTGAGGAAGCCCATTTCGGCCGCTTGTACTCGCGATCTAGTTCTTTCGGTCATGAAGGGTAGGAACAAAAATTGACCGGTAGATCGAGAGCTTTGCCTTTCGGCTCAGCTCTTTTTCGTGACAACGGTGCGATAGAGCGAATGCAATACCGCCCCCGCTGCCCCGATTCTCCGGCCAACCTCCCGCTCCATTGTCCCCTCACTCGTGAACAAGACCCCGAGGTACTTGAACTCCTTCACTTGGGGCAAAACCTCATTCCCTACCTGGAGTACGCACTCCATCGGTTTCCTGCTGAGAACCATGGCCTCAGATTTAGAGGTGCTAATCCTCATCCCAGCTGCTTCACACTCGACTGCCAAGCGATCCAGTGAGAGCTGAAGGTCACGGACCGATGATGACATGAAGACAACATCATCTGCAAAAAGCAGCGATGAGATCCCCAGCCCACTGAACCGCACACCTTCCCCACCCCGACTACGCCTCGATATCCTGTCCATGAATATCACAAACAGGATTGGTGACAAAGCGCAGCCTTGGCGGAGACCAACCCCCACATGGAATGAACTTGACTTCGTGCCGAGGACCCGGACACAGCTCTCGCTTTGGACATACAGGGATTGGATCGCCCTAAGAGGGGACCCCCCCACCCCGTACTCCCGCAGCACCTCCCACAGTCTCTCCCGGTGGACCCGGTCATACACCTTCCCCAGATCCACAAAACACATGTAGACCGGATGGGCATACTCTCAGGCCCCCTCCAGGATTCTTGCGAGAGTAAAGATCTGGTCCGTCGTTCTACGGCCAGGATGAAAACCGCATTGTTCCTCTTCAATCCGAGGTTCGACAATCGGCTGAACACTCCTCTCCAGCACCTTGGAGTAAACTTTACCGGGGAGGCTGAGAAGTGTGATACCCTGTAGTTGGCACACACTCTCTGATCCCCCTTTTTGAAGAGGGGAACCACCACCCCGTTCTGCCACTCCCTAGGCACTGTCCCAGATTTCCACGCAATGTTGAAGAGGCGTGTCATCCATGACACCCCCTCCACATCCAAAGCTTTCAGCATTTCTGGTCGGATCTCATCAATCCCGGGGCTTTGCCACTGCGGAGTTGTTTGACTACCTCAGTGACCTCCCCCAGGGAAATAGAATCTGATCCCCCATCAGCCTCCGGCTCTGCCTCTACCATAGAGGGCGTGTTGGGATTTAGGAGTTCTTCAAAGTGTTCCTTCCACCGCCCAATAACCTCCTCGGTTGAGGTCAACAGCGTCCCATCTTTGCTGTATACAGCTTGGATGGTTCCCCGTTTCCCCCTCCTAAGGTGGCGGACGGTTTTCCATAAGCACTTTGGTGCGGACCGAAAGTCCTTCTCCATGGCTTCTCCGAACTTTTCCCACACCCACTGCTTTGCCTCCCTCACGGCCGAGGTCGCAGCCCTTCGGGCCTGACGATACCTTGCAACTGCCTCCGGAGACCTCCGGGACAACAAATCCCGGAAGGCCTCTTTCTTCAGTCGGACGGCTTCCCTGACCACCAGTGTCCACCACGGTTTTCGAGGGTTACCACCCCTTGCGGCACCTAAAACCTTGAGGCCGCAGCTCTCCACCGTGGCTTCGGCAATGGAAGCTTTGAACATTGCCCACTCCGGTTCAATGTCCCCAACCTCCACAGGGATGCGTGAAAAGCTCCGCCGGAGGTGTGAGTTGAAGATCTCGTGGACAGGGACCTCCTCCAAACGTTCCCAGTTCACCCGCACTACTCGCTTGGGCTTCCCAGGTCTGTCCAGAGTCTTTCCCCACCCCCTGACCCAACTCACCACCAGATGGTGATCGGTTGACAGCTCTGCCCCTCTCTTCACCCGAGTGTCCAAAACATATGGCCTCAGATCCGACGACACGATTACAAATTGTGTTTGTTATAGATAATCCATGACTAGCACAGAAGTCTAATAGCAAACATCCACTTGAGTTCAGATCAGGGAGGCCGTTCCTTCCAATCACGCCTTTCCAGGTGTCCCTGTAATTTCCCACGTGTGCGTTGAAGTCACCCAGCATCACTATGGAGTCCCCTACTGGGGCCCTATTCAGGACTCCATTCAGGGTCTCCAAGAAGGCCGAATACTCTGAACTGCTGTTCGGTGCATATGCACAGACAACAGTCAGAGTCCCCCCCCCCACAACCCGTAGGCGTAGGGAGGCGACCCTCTCGATCCACCGGGTAAACTCCAACGTAGTGGCGCTCAGCCGGGGACTCGTGAGTATCCCCACACCCACCCGTCGCCTCACACCCTGGGAAACTCCAGAGAAGAATAGAGTCCATCCCATATCCAGGGGTACGGATCCAGAGCCAAAACTGTGCGTCGATGTAAGCCCCACCAGATCCAACTGGTAACGCTCCACCTCCCTCACCAGTTCCGGCTCCTTCCCCCCTGTGAGGTGACATTCCACGTCCCAAGAGCAAGCCTTTGCTGCCCGGGTCTGGTCCGTCGAGGCCCACGGCCTTCACTGCCGCCCATATGGCAGCGCACCCGACTCCTGCGGTTTCTCCAATGGGTGGTGGGCCCAAGGGATGTAGAGGGGGTTTTACGTCGCTTCTTTTGGGCTGTGCCCGGCCGGGCTCCGTGACAAGCCCGGCCACCAAGCGCTCGTCGACGAGTCCTCCATCTGGGCCTGGCTCCAGACGGGGGCCCCGGGCTTCCTCCGGGCAGGGTAACTCCTCCTCTTTCCGTTTTTTCCATAGAGTCATTGTGAACCATTCTTAGTCTGGCCCCTCACCTGAGACCACTTTGATTGGGAGATCCTACCAGGAGCACATGTCGCCAGACAACACAGCCCTCAGGATCATAAGGGCACATAAACCTCTCCACCACGATAAGGTGCTGGTTCCTGGAGAGGATATTTCTATATAACAACCACAAAACCAGGGATAAATTGGTATCAGACTGGTCATCCGGGTATTGCGAGTCATCCTTCAAACTTCTCATATTACTCTGCAATCTGTAGACAATAACACTATTTAAATTCAAAGCAATTAATTTATTTAATTTGTAAGCAGTCTTGTAATAAGCTGGATAATGCGCAGTCAGATGGACATTTTCATATACACACCAACAGAAGCTAAACCGGAGGTGGAATTCAACAATTTCTTGAGACTCGAGTCTATTTCATCTCATCTAATAACATTATTTCAGCGCAAATTAACATTTCATGTCCATTCATTCATTTATTTGGTAGGTATACTAGCCGTGTAATAAGGGGGCAATGTACAGTCAGTCAATTTTAATCGCAAAATAAACCCCACATGAGTTATTACCTTCAAAACATGATCACCCTGTGGGGGTTTATTTGGCAATAATGACTACCTGACTATACATTATACCTAACATATTTTATACATGTTAATATTAAACATATATAAAAATTTTATATTTAACATTGTCAATGGCCTTTGGATAGATTTTGCAACTGTAATAAGGGGTAACTAATTCTTATAGCTAAAGATTTGTTGATTGCTGTTGATTCAGCTGCTTGATTTAGCTTTAAAAATGTTAATAATTTATTGAAAAATATAAATTTAATTAAATTAATTTACACATAAAAGGAACCCAAAATATATTAAAAAAAATTATCCTCTCCAACTTCTCCCATGGGTTTGTTTTGTAGTGACTTAAAAATCACTCTGATAACAATTGGAAAAATATTAATACAAATTAGATCATAAATACAATTGTAAATATGAACATAATAATATAAAAATTCAGCTTGCTCCACTTCATTAACATACAGCACACCCACAGTTTGTGCACATACACCTACAGGTAGTGCAAGCACTCCCACCGATACCCACTCTATGTGTTTGGAATTATATTTATTTAGATTATACGAGGGGTGTATTGTCGATGTCCACCTACAGTATATCACTTACACAAATTTGAGCTGCATTTGGATAGCCAGAGAAACCACATCACTACAAATTTTGACTTTTATGACTTGTTACCAGTGATATGATCCCCCTTCTTTTAGTGCCGACCCGTATTTCACCTTAGACCTGGGTTTAAATGGCTCTTGTGTAACCGCACCCAATACATAAACCCAGTGAAACTGTAAAAAACAAAAGCAAAACCAAGTGTTTTAATAATTGTGTATCCTTCAAACTCACGTAGCGAATGCTGAGTCATATCTTTATGCATTATTAAAATGTTGTAGTATTCACCATTTAATGATTCATGGAGCGCATTGATTGAGCCAGACTAATGTTTTGTGATATCTATTCTGTCATGAAGCCCAAATCACAGCCCATTATGTTTGCACACAGCAGTGAAATTTTAGAGCTGATAAATAAATCAGGGTTGTAATGGTGTTTTCCGTAATGTCCCGCTGCGATGATGACAGCTGTGGGGAGAAAAAGCTATGCTCTCCGGGTTCCATGTTTTGACTCATGTTGAATGTCCTAAAAGTGGCATGAACTGTTCCTTTCTAGTGTTTGTGTGTGTGTGTGTGTGTGTGTGTGTGTGTGTGTGCCACTATCAACTTAATTTGTCATTCCTTTGTTCTTTGTTCTGGTGTCGGGGGGGACATTCTTATTCACATAAGAAAGTCATATGTTTGAAATGACTTTAGGATGAATATTATAACAGCATTTTCACTTTTTGGTGAACTATTCCTTTAATATTTGAGATTTAGACAGCTCATACAGGATTTTACCATTATTTTACCATAGTTAATAGTAATCAGTACACTGTATGTGTTTGCCATAATATTTATTTAGACTGTATGAGGGGTGTATTGTCGATGTCCACCTACAGTATATCACTTACACAAATTTAAGCTGCATGTGGACAGCCAGAGAAACCACATCATTAAAACATATTTACATTGACTTTTATGACTTGTTACCTGACAGCTAGACACAAATGATCCCCCTTCTTGTAGTGTTGACCCTTATTTTACCATAGACCCAGGTTTCTCAGTAATCAGTATGATATTTTGCTACATGGATATCATAAGCTATATTAGCATGTGATATCTAGTCAGCTATTGTAGCTTTTTTAACTGTCTAACAGATTTTAAGTAATGTTATGAAGTGTGCTGAAGCCCTTTTAATATACACTCACCCAAAGGATTATTAGGAACACCTGTTCAATTTCTCATTAATGCAATTATCTAATCAACCAATCACATGGCAGTTGCTTCAATGCATTTAGGGGTGTGGTCCTGGTCAGGACAATCTCCTGAACTCCAAACTGAATGTCAGAATGGGAAAGAAAGGTGATTTAAGCAATTTTGAGTGTGGCATGGTTGTTGGTGCCAGACGGGCCGGTCTGAGTATTTCACAATCTGCTCAGTTACTGGGATTTTCACGCACAACCATTTCTAGGGTTTACAAAGAATGGTGTGAAAAGGGAAAAACATCCAGTATGCGGCAGTCCTGTGGGCGAAAATGCCTTGTTGATGCTAGAGGTCAGAGGAGAATGGGCCGACTGATTCAAGCTGATAGAAGAGCAATTTTGCCTGAAATAACCACTCGTTACAACCGAGGTATGCAGCAAAGCATTTGTGAAGCCACAACATGCACAACCTTGAGGCGGATGGGCCAAAGACCCCACCGGGTACCACTCATTTCCACTACAAATAGGAAAAAGAGGCTACAATTTGCAAGAGCTCACCAAAATTGGACAGTTGAAGACTGGAAAAATGTTGCCTGGTCTGATGAGTCTCGATTTTTGTTGAGACATTCAGATGGTAGAGTCAGAATTTGGCGTAAACAGAATGAGAACATGGATCCATCATGCCTTGTTACCACTGTGCAGGCTGGTGGTGGTGGTGTAATGGTGTGGGGGATGTTGTCTTGGCACAGTTTAGGCCCCTTAGTGCCAATTGGGCATCGTTTAAATGCCACGGCCTACCTGAGCATTGTTTCTGACCATGTCCATCCCTTTATGGCCACCATGTACCCATCCTCTGATGGCTACTTCCAGCAGGATAATGCACCATGTCACAAAGCTGGAATCATTTCAAATTGGTTTCTTGAACATGACAATGAGTTCACTGTACTAAAATGGCCCCCACAGTCACCAGATCTCAACCCAATAGAGCATCTTTGGGATGTGGTGGAACGGGAGCTTCGTGCCCTGGATGTGCATCCCACAAATCTCCATCAACTGCAAGATGCTATCCTATCAATATGGGCCAACATTTCTAAAGAATGCTTTCAGCACCTTGTTGAATCAATGCCACATAGAATTAAGGCAGTTCTGAAGGCGAAAGGGGGTCAAACACAGTATTAGTATGGTGTTCCTAATAATCCTTTAGGTGAGTGTATATAAAACAGTTATAAATTGGATTCAGAAGTAAAGTGTTACTGAGTATGCATGATATACCATGCTAGCTTTGCTAACAGGAAGCATCTAATATCCACTTCCCTTTGTTTACTTTTTTTAAAAATGTTACAATGCATTCATTATTGTTAAAACTGTTAAAATATATGGCAACTTCATTATTTCCCTTACAAAAGCATACCATGTTAACAACAGTTTCCACCAAAACAATCGTTGATAATAACTGTAGTAATTATGGTAATATTTGTAAGGAATTGATGCCTGTTTTCAGAAGTAAATGTTACTAAATGTTTGGCTTTTCTCCACTTAGTCACTTTATGTATCATCCATACAAACAGCACACACTGTACCTGTTGGCCACCATGGTTGGCCAATCCCTTTGATGTTTGAAGTGTGTGTGTGTGTGTGTGTGTGTGTGTGTGTGTGTGTGTGTGTGTGTGTGTGAGCGTGTATTTATCACTTTGTGGGGACCAAATGTCCCCATAAGGATAGTAAAACCCGAAATTTTTGACCTTGTGGGGACATTTTGTCAGTCCCCATGAGGAAAACAGCTTATAAATCATACTAAATGATGTTTATTGAAAATGTAAAAATGCAGAAAGTTTTCTGTGAGGGTTAGGTTTAGGGGTAGGGTTAGGTTTAGGGGATAGAATATAAAGTTTGTACAGTATAAAAACCATTATGTCTATGGAAAGTCCCCATAAAACATGGAAACACAACATGTGTGTGTGTGTGTGTGTGTGTGTGTGTGTGTGTGTGTGTGTGTGTGTGTGTGTGTGTGTGTGTGTGTTAGCGTTAGGTTAAAGAGGCTCCTAAAGCAAGTGACTTTAGTCATTTATTTCTGTCCACTTTCAATCTCTCCCTCTCAGTCCCACGAGAAAACTTTCTTTCTGCACATTTCCAACAAACACTCTCTCTCTCTCTCTCTCTCTCTCTCATTCGAGTGCATGCTGGGAGTGAGTGGGCGGAGTGTGGAAGTGAGTGGTAGCTGACTGTGGCTGGTAAGAGTGCTTTTTTCAAACTTTTTTTTTTTTTTTTTTGTTATTGTATCGTTTTTGTGAGGATAGTCTGCTTCCAGCATTTTTGCTAGGAAGCATGGCTACTCCAAACACAATGGCTTTTGAAAATTTAACTCGGCGTCATGGAGTGAAGATCGATTCAAACGCTAACGTGGAAGATGTTTGTTTGGCTGTAGGAGACGTTGTGGGTCATGAAAACATTGTGTCCGCTTCGCGAATGAATAATGCATTTGTGCTTTTTTTTAGCACTATTGAGAAGGCGAATGAAATAGTGCAAAATGGTGTCGTAATCAAAGTTTACTTACGCCGGTGTTTCCTCTGAGTACTCCCGCCAAGAAAATAATGATTTCAAATGTCCCTCCTTTTGTGAAAGATGAGTTAATCTTGCAGGAATTGTCACGTTATGGAAAGATAGTTTCCCCCATCAAAAAAATTCCGCTAGGATGTAAATTGCCTTTAGTGAAACATCTCGTGTCTTTTAGGAGACAGGTGTTTATGATTCTGAAGAATGGCGAGGATGAACTTGACCTGGTTTTCAAATTTAAAGTAGAAGGCTTTGATTATGCTGTCTTTGCATCATTTGATACGACGATCAAATGTTTTGGTTGTGCGAAAATCGGGCATCTCAGTCGTAACTGCCCTGATAAAGTGAACAAAAACACAGAGCAGATTGAGGCAGTTAAAGCAGGGAGCGCTGCTGTCGATGAAATCAGCGCATCCGAGACTAGTGCAGCGGCGATTCCCGCGAATACACCAATAGTCGAGCCGATCCAGGGAGTAAACAGCGCAGAGACGCGGGCGTCTGGTTCTCCTGTTGATGATGGAAGTGTTGTGGCGGAGTCTGTGGCGGCAGAGAACGCGGTGGGGTTGAGATTATCTTCGGCGTTTGTAGAACAAAACAGAGAAATGGTAAATGAAGATCTGAGATTGAATGACTGTGAATTGGACATGGAAGTTGAATCTACTTTCAAAACTCCAATTAAAAGAAGAAAGAGTCGAAATGATAAAATCAGTAGGTCTAAACAGGGTAAAAAAAGTGACAATGCTGAAGATGAAATCATAGCTTCGGATGATGATGATTCTGATTCTAGCATTTCTGTGTGTTCAGAATTTTCTGCTTGTTCCCAAAATGAAGCAATAAATGTTTTGTACAAAGCTGAAGACATTAGTGTTTTTCTTCAGGAAACGAAAGGGCTAAAAGGTGTGCAGATTGAGGATTATTTTCCTAATCGTGCACAATTTGTGATAGACGCCCAATATTTGATAAAGGAAGGGGCTTTTTCAGATCTTGAAGTGTACCGTTTACGGAAGTTTGTAAACAAGTTAAAAAAACAAATTCCTAGAGATGAGAAGAATGCTATGGTTTAAATCCCTAAGGTTGGTTTTTTTGACCATATACACACACTGTTTTTTCCCATCTTAGTTTCTTGTTGAACCTAAATAAAACTATGAGTCAACTAAAAATTGGAACTCTCAATTTAAATGGAGCTAGAGAAGTTCGTAAAAGGATGATGTTATTAATTTATAAATCAGAAGTCTGTTGATGTCATGTTTATACAAGAAACCCATAGTGATCAAAGAAATGAGCTGGACTGCAAAAGAGAGTGGGGAGGACAACTTTTTCTTAGTCATAAATCCTCTATTAGTGGAGGTGTTGCAATTTTATTTAGTAAAAATATGACTCCAGTGTCTTATGAATTTGTCGAAATTGAAAAAGGTCGTTTTTTAAAAGTTGTCGTTAAATTTGAAAAAATTGTTATGGTTTTTTTAAATATTTATGCTCCGAATAGTGGAGTGGAAAGAGTTTTGTTTTTAAATTTAGTCAACACTACTCTGAAAGGCCTAAATACAGATGATTTTTTAGTTTTAGGTGGAGATTTTAATTGTACCGAGAATGATAAAATAGACCGAAATCATTTAGAACCACATGTTGCATCTCAAAGAGTTATCAAGCAACTCGTTCAAACTTTTGATCTCTGTGATATTTGGAGAAATATGCATAAAAAATTAAGACAATATACATGGGTTCATTGTAAAGATAATGCATTGTCTTTGGCACGTCTTGATCGGTTTTACAGCTTTAAGCACCAGTTCAATATTTTTAAATATTGTCAAATTAATCCTGTTGGATTTTCAGACCATAGTGCGGTTCTTTGTTCTGTCCTAGTGAGCCATGTGAAGTCAAACAGCGCCTATTGGCATTTTAATACATCTTTGCTCGATGACAAACATTTGAAAGATTCTTTTACTTTTTTCTGGGATGTTTTTAAACAACAAAAGCACTTATATAGCTCTTTACAGCAATGGTGGGATTGCGGGAAAATACAAATTAAAAACATTTGCCAGCAATACACTCTTAATGTAACAAGAGAAATAACTCGATCATTGAATATTTTAGAGACTGAGATAGTTGATTTGTACAGTTTGTCTGAATCTACAGGCAAAAAAGAACATATTGAAGCTCTGACATCAAAGAAAACTTTATTGGCAAACCTGTTGGACATTAAGGCACAGGGAGTGCTGGTTCATTCACGTTTCCAAAAAGTTACACAAATGGATGCACCTTCCAAATTTTTCTTCAGTATGGAGAAAAAAAAAACAGTCAAAGCAGAATAATTCATTCCTTGGTCTCTGATACAGGGCAGGAATTAACTAAAACTTCTGAGATAAGAGAAGTTGCTGTACAGTTTTATAAAAAATTATATACAGCTGATTTAATAAATGAAAAGATTACTAGTAGTTTTTTTGAAGGTCTGCCAAAACTTGATGAAGAGATCAATGAAAGTTTGCAACAACCTTTGACAGAGCAAGAGCTTTACACAGCAATGATGAGTATGGAGAATGGGAAATCCCCCGGGATTGATGGGTTACCCATTGAGTTCTATAAAACTTTTTGGCCCATTTTAAGAGAAGATCTCTTATTAGTGTTTGATGAAAGCCTCATTAATGGGTTTCTTCCTCTCAGTTGTAGAAGGGCAGTTATCACTCTATTGCCCAAAAAAGGTGATCTTCAAAATATAAAAAATTGGAGGCCTGTTTCTCTCTTGTGCTCCGAGTATAAAATCTTGTCCAAAACTTTGGCTACAAGATTGAGTAAAATAATAAGGAAGGTGATACACTACGATCAAACATATTGTGTACCAAATAGATCGATTTTTGATAATATAACTCTAATCAGAGATGTTTTAGAAGTTTCAAAGCTGTTTGGTATAAACATTGGCCTTATATCTCTAGACCAAGAGAAGGCATTTGATCGGGTTGAACACCTTTATTTGTGGCATACTTTGCAAGCTTTTGGTTTTAATTCAAGTTTTATTAGTATAATCAGAACAATGTATTGTGAAATTGAGAGTGTGATCAAAATTAATGGTAGTTTGTGTGCCCCCTTTAAAGTACAGAGAGGGATTAGACAAGGTTGTGCCATGTCTGGGCTATTATATGTGCTGGCTATAGAACCACTGCTTTCTATGTTACGAAACAAGTTAAAGGGTCTAACATTGCCACAGTGTAATAATGCTTTTTATTTCTCTGCATATGCTGATGACGTTATTGCTTTTATAAATGATAGTGATGATGTTGAAATGATAAAACAAATTGTTAATGATTTTAAAGAGATTTCATCAGCAACTGTAAGTTGGGGGAAAAGTGATGCTTTATTGATTGGAAAATGGGAAGGAGGAAATCCCATTCTACCTGGAGGCTTACTATGGCAAAAAGATGGGTTAAAATATCTTGGTGTTTTCTTGGGCAATGAAGCTTTCATGCAGAAGAACTGGGAAGGAATGGCAGATAAAGTAACAGGACGTTTGAAAAAATGGAAATGGCTGCTTCCTCAGTTGTCTTTTAAAGGACGCACGCTCATTATCAACAATCTTGCGGCTTCTTCCCTCTGGCATAGACTTGCATGCATTGACCCTCCTGTTGGTCTCCTACCAGATTTGTTGTACAGAAGTGGATCTCTACAGTTGAAACACATTATAAATAATGCAGGTCCTGATTTTAAAGATGTAGAAGCAGTTTCAGCCTTTTTAAAGGTAAAATCTGCACGATACATTAAACGTTTTTTTTAGATAAGCTGCAGGGTGCTTTGAATGTACAAGAAAGAAACTTACTTGATGAGTATAATAAGAAATGTATATTTCCAGTCTGTGAAGATTTCTTTCCAGATATAAGTATTGTACCTGACCTTACTTCATTTAACGATAATAATCCCTTGTTGAAAAAGGAAATTGATGTGCAAATTGATTTTTTTGAAGTTAAAGGGAAAGCATTGTACAGAAGTATTGTGAAAGTGATGAGTATAAAATGGTTAAAGAATAGAAGTGATACTGTATGGAGAGACACATTAGAGATTACTGAAACAACAAAACCAGTGTGGAGGATTCTGTACAAATACCCCTTACCTAAAAGAGTTGGTGATCTTCAATGGAGGATACTCCATGGGGCTATAGCAGTTAATTCTTTTGTGGCAATGTTGAACCCAAATGTAAGTGAAAATTGTCCTTTTTGCAATGAAAGGGAGACTGTGTTTCATTGTTTTATGTTTTGTAGCAGACTTTCTTTTTTGTTTAGCCTTCTAGAAATTCTTTTTGAATCTTTTGAGGTATGTTTCACAAAGCAGGATTTTATTCTTGGTTGTATGTATACTATTAAGAAAAGATACAAATGTCAATTGCTTAATGTTATTGGTGGTATTGCAAAATTAGCCATTTATATAACTAGGAGAAATATAATTGAACAGAAAGGAGAACAAGAACTTATATCAGCTTTTAAAAAAATGGTAAAATCAAGACTTGTAATCGATTTTAATTTTTATAAACTAATGAGTTCATTGAATATTTTTGAAATTGAGTGGTGCTGTGATGATGTGCTGTGTTCATTAGTTGATAATGAACTGGTTATTTCGGAAGTGTTGATGTGAGTTAATTCTTTTTAAATTGGAAAATATGTGACTTGTTTTTGTGAATAATTTTATAGTCATATTTTTGTAATAAAAAGGATTGTCAAAATTCAAAAAAATTCTCTCTCTCTCTCTCTCTCTCTCTCTCTCTCTCTCTCTCTCTCCCTCTTTGTCTTTCCAAATGAATCAGTTTACTTATGTTGCTATGTTGCGTGTCTTTTGTTCATGTGATGTCATATGTTGGTCATAATGGATTAAGGTCATGGCAATGTTGTCATTCACAAACAAAACAAATGTATACAAACACACAAAGACACACAAACTCTTGGCAGAAGTGTGCAGTGTAGCAGCGCCTCAGGCTTGTCTAAATTATTCATGTTTAAGAGGCCTTATAAGCACACTACTCTCTTCAAATGCCTCTCTATGTTTTTTAACCTTTTTTTATCGGTTTTATACACTCTCACGCAGATTCATGGCTAAATGAATTTAGCAGAAGACACACACACATATCTTGCTGATTAATCGGTGCCTGTATATTTAAACACATATGTGCATCTGTTTGCTGTAGCACTTACACACCCACAAGAGGGCACTACTAGAAAAAACACATATTTAGGAAAAGACCACACACACAGGCTATTTTGGGAATGGAAAACTGTATTTTTTCCAATCCCCAACACCCAACAACACCACAGTAGTCAGATGATTATAGACACACAAACAAACCAAAAAACAAAACAAATCAAAAATTATAACAATCACACACAATATATCCACTACACCTCTCTCTCCACTGTCCCTCCTCGAGAGCCCTCCAAAAAAGCCAGATATTTTCCCATTTCCCCACAAACACATCCAAATTCCCACAGTCTTCTGGATGACCCTTCTTCAAAAGCTTCCACCCTGCCCATCTCTGAACACCACTCCTGAAATTCGCTCAAGCCGACTTCCAACCCCTTAAATGATCTGTCTGTCAATTTACTTATGAAGTATGCAGTGGAGACTGTCTACTATTGTTTTAATAGTATGTGAAATAGAACACTTAGTGCAACAGATAATCACTATAACGCTACATGTTTTGTCACTTGACATAATTAAATTGCATTTCACTTGTTTGTTTATTTGTTTGTTCTTTCGTTTTTGTTTGTTCCTTTCGTTCTTTTGTTTGTTTGTTAATTTATTATTTATTTTGTTCATTTGTTCGTCTTTGTTCTTTTGTTTGTATGTTTGTATGTTTTTTGTTTTAGTTATTTAGAATGTTCCTTCATTTGTTCTTTCATTCGCTCTATTGTCCTTTTTTTATTGGATGGCCTCTTTCATATTTTTTTGTGGGTGCACACACAGAAGCATATCTCACATTAATAAAGTGACGGAATTTACAGCTGCAATAATTTTTAGGTGTGTGTGTGTGTGTGTTTGTATAGCACCTAAGTTTAATAATTACCATTAAATAAAGTATTATGTTGGCTGTTGTATTAAAGCAATAATCAATGAGAGACCATCCATTACAGTAATTTTTCCGCTATTAAAGGTTGGGGGAATCCCATCAAACCTATGGATCCGGGTCATATCTGACCCCAACATTAAAAAAAATAATAATTAAAATGTATATTTGTATCTGTAAAACCTGTTCTTAGGACCACCAACAACAGCAATATGATAAAATATTGTGTTTAATAAATCTAACTGTAAGCTGTTTAAAGTAAATATAGTAACTTGTTGCAATAATATAAAATTAAATGATGCATTCTATGCGTTACATATGCGTAAATATATTGGCTATTTTAAAACACCTTTAAATGCAGCAACTCAAATTAGAACTTAGTGTCAAAAGTCTCACAAATAATTAAAACTCATAGCCAGACATGCTTTCACTTACACTGATTTAATCATATTTGCAATGTAATCGTCCTCTATCATTTCAGAAATCTAATGTGTAACTCAACAGTTGACCCTGTCCTGACACTCTCTGTTTGACTCTGACCCCGTACTCACTGTCTTCTTGACAATCTTCTCCTGCATCTAATCAGATGGCAAATCCTTTCAATTCAAACCATTGTTATTTTGTTACTAGAGTGCTTAAGTCAACTTTGACTCCAGCAGTCTGTCTAAAGTCAGTTGAATGTTGTTATTAGCCGAGCATCCTGTCTGCCTGCTAGTAGAGTTAATTGGAGATCCTCTAATGACTTAATTAAGTTTGATAGAGTGAAGTGGAGTGCTAGTGTTCTGTGTACGGTGTGTGGACTGGTCAGTTTGTTGACAATTAACAGTTGTTCCAGGAACCGATTTCCTTTGCATTTTCTTCTCACAAAATAAAATATTGGTAACACTTGACAATTAGGTTCCATTTGTTAACATTAGTTAAAGCTGAAGTATGTAAATTATGTACCACTAGCAACATCTAACAGAATTGCAAAAATAAACATGATTTTCAAAACAGCTTTCTGAATATGCCCCCCTTCTGCCATTGATAAAACAAGCAGATAGTCCCACCCCCAACTCACGCCATTGGTTGAGTCAATGTTATTGTCTCTGTAGAGATGGGTCCTTTGCATAATCATGCCATGGTCCAGATCACTGAAATCACGGTTGTTCTCCATTCTGATGGTTGATGTGAACATTAACTGAAGCTCCTGACCCATATCTGCATGGTTTTCTCATGGCATGATTGTTGGTGCCAGATGGGCTGGTTTGAGTATTTCTGTAACTGCTGAACTGATGTTCACACATAACAGTCTCTAGCGTTTACTCAGAATGGTGCAAAAAAAACATCCAATGAGGGTCAGTTCTGCGGACGGAAATGCCTTGTTGATGAGAGAGGTCAACAGAGAATGACCAGACTGGTTTGAACTGACAAAGTCCAATATTTTGATTAGTGGCGAACAATATGGATTTTTTTCAACATTTTCTAAATATTACTTTTGTATGAGTAATGCACGAGCACAAGCTCACTTTTTTTATTATACTTTGACATAGTACCTCTTTTACTTTCACAGTACCTCTTGGAAGTATATGAAATTCATAATTCTTATGTGAGTTATATTGTGTTGATATGTTGCTGTGTGCTTGACTGTTTTAATTACACTTTCCCCTCTCCCCAAATGCTAATGGATCCCTGTTGGATATGAATATTAAGATTGCACAGTGGTGTTCTGTTGTTCCAGCATGTTCAACATATTGCAACTTCCTGATCTCCATTGTGTGTGTGTTTGTGTGTATGTGTGTGTGTGTGTGTGTCTTTGTATTTGTTGTGTGTTTATACACCTCACTGATGTTTTTCACATTCAACCCTCTAGAGATTTCATCATACTGGAGTTCAAATTAGTCTCTTCTCACCATACACACACATACAGTATGCAAATACTGAACTTCATCTACCCCCCCCCACACACACACACACACAAGATTAAAACACACCAACAAAAAGACAACAAAAAATTAAAACAAATACTCATTAGCTGTGCATGTGTTTGTCTTTATTATGGTTTCAGATAATTGCAGATCAGCAGAGACAATGTGTGTTTACGTTTGTGAATGTGAGTCAATGAGTTATAGTCTTTAATATACTGAGAGTAAAATAAATAAATACAATATTATAATTGCAGCAGGGTTTAAAAGTGAGAAAGTCTAAAGAGAATAATTTGACCTTATCTACAATATGTAGTAGCTCTCTCTCTCTCTCTCTCTCTCTCTCTCTCTCCTTCTATTCGCCTACATTCATCCAGTCGATAACTGCTAGGCAGTACACATTCAATCAAGCATTATAACATTGTGATCAATACCAACAACACACAAGTCAACCCCCTCTAATAAAACACATCCAACACGTCTACATGTCACATACAAAACAAGCACTTTGTCGGCCCAACACTTCATATCACAGCAGCACTTAGGTAGACTAACCGAGCTGAGACCAGATCAGTATTGAATGTGTTCAACTCACGCAAGCTATGTTATTATTGCAGTCTCTTTCATTTTGTAGTGGAATTATGTTGCAGTCCCGATACTGTGAAATTCTCTTTAATGCAGCTTGCGTTAAGTTGTTTGGCTCTTTTAAACCTTGTTTTGCTCCTGTGCTGGTTTCAAAGTTCAGACACGTTTTTATGATTTCCTGTACAGCAGGAGCTCCTATCAGTTTGCAGAGAATTCCGAACAGCAAGAAACAGATTTCAAGAAAAATGATTCGTGACTTAAAACACTTGAATATGTTTGGTGAGTTGGAGGAAAAGGAAAGAGGGACAAAACAAAAGTTTTTTGAACAAAAATAATGTGAGTGACATTTTAAGAGGGAGGCTCACAGGAACGAGGTAGCGACTGAATTTTGACATGGTTAAATCCCTGGGAAAGGACGATGAGATGTGGTTTGAACGTCTGCCTCCACTTCTGTTTGTTTAGGATTAAGGAATATGTGCTGAGAGAACTGTCCTTTTAAACTTTTTTTAAATTATGCTTTATACACTAAGTTACACGAACACTGGATGCAATGCAACTTCCAAAACAGAGTTGTGAGAACATTTGCTTTAATATCTTAGTTTTGCTAGAATATCCTGGCATTAAGGTCATAAGGATTCAGTTCTCTCTCATTTGCATTCATATTTATTTATCAGGCACATTTATCAAAATAGCTTCACAAATAAGGAAAAACACAAGCAAATTTTCACCCTCCATGGCTTGAATGAGGGGTATCTCGACATAGGGCTGGAGATCGTAAACCTTCCACTGCCATGCTGGAAAAAAAATCCTCAATGGCCTTAAGGAAGGGAGAATATTATGGTGAAAGGTATTGGAGTGAAAATTGTGGATGCTGATGAAACCAGTTTTGGACCAGAGCCGATTGGTGGAAAGATATATTGTCCCAGATGACAATGCATCTCATCTCCTCATCAATTTGGTCTTCAGCTGTGACGATGTTGTGTAGTCTGTCTAAAATTGTGAGTATGGGCCGTGTTGTAAGGATCTAAGTTGGCATGGTGGTGGAGGACCCCATTCTGCATGATTGCTGCGCACAATGCCAAATCAAGTAAAGCGTGTTTTTATTGTCGCTCAACCACATACAGTTAGTACGTTCCTCCAGGACGTTCCCCCAGGACCAGGACCTACAATGTGTTGTTACCACCACGTTGGCATTCAAAATAGCTCTGTGGCCAATGATGTTTCTCCCTCTTACAGTCAATGATGCATATTCTAAACAGTTATCTTGTTCTACAGGTTCACCCCAAGAATGTTGCTTATCACCTCTTATTATGTACACTAATGAGTCGTAGTTCGTATGAGGATAGACACATTATCAAATACGCTAATGACTCTGTGATAGTCAGTTTTAGACAATTTTAGATGGACAATTTTGTGATGTGGTGTATTAAATTCTATCTTCAGATAAATGTGAAAAAACAAACAAAAGATATGTTAATTGACTTTAGGAGGACAATACCAAGTCCACTGTTGACATATAAAAGGATCAGAAATTACACAAAGTTTTGATTCAAATGTCT